>NC_032092.1:1443883-1603259 GCF_000182965.3 Candida albicans SC5314
CTACACGACATTGTCATGCGCTTCCGACATTATTTTTGCATGTTCACGACATTATCCATTACACGTCCCCCCCCCCCCCCCCCTCTCAATCTAAAAAAAATCTTGCCATTCGAAATTTGCTCTCAACTGCAACGGGCAAGCCAACTGAAAAAAAAAAAAAAATAGCAAACCTCGAAGAGAACAACTCTAACAAGCATCTTCTTCTTTCTTCTTTCTTCTTTAGTGTCGGTCTTGTACTTTTCATATATTAGAATTATCATTATGTCGGAAGTTAACATTGATGCAGGATTGTTTTATAAACGATTATCAATTTTTCAAAAACAATTAACTGCCAACAATATACCTCAAGCATTAATTATTGTTGGTGCTCGTAGTGATGATAACACTTATAAAAAATCAACAGTTTTACAAAATTGGTTATTAGGTTATGAATTCATTCATACAGCAATTTATATCACTGATAAGAAATGTATTTTCATTACTTCGGAAGGGAAATCCAAACATTTAAAACATTTGACTAATCAAAAACCTGATTTGGTTGAATTATGGATTAGAACTAAAGATGTTGAACATAATAAACAATTGTTTATTAAATTATTGGAAACAATGACAAAATTAGATTCTAAATATGGGAAAATTTTAAAAGATAAATATGATGGGAAATTTATTGATGAATGGAATCAAATTTTGAATGATGATAACAACAACAACAACAACAATACCACCAACGACCACGCGTTGAGTGCTGTTGATTTGGCCGTTACGGTTTCTCAAGCATTAGCAGTTAAAGATTCTGAAGAGTTTAATAATACCAAGATTGCATCTAATGCCAGTGTAGTTATGATGGATACATTTGTTAATGATATGATGATTATTGTTGATGATGAGAAAAAAATCACCAATAGTCAATTGACTGATCAAATTGAAGATAAAATTGAAAATAATAAATGGTATTTAAAAACTAAATTAGGGAAAAATTTATTACAATCAATTAAAGATTTTGATCCAGAATATCTTGAATATTGTTATTCACCGATTATTCAAAGTGGTGGTGATTATGATTTAAAACCAAGTGCTGTTTCCACTGATAAACCATTAATTGGTGAAGGGGTCATTTTATCATCAATTGGTTTAAGATATAAATCTTATTGTTCTAATATTGCCAGAACATTTTTAATTGATCCAACTAGTGAAATGGAAACTAATTATGATTTCTTATTACAATTACAAAAATATATTGTTGATAATTTATTGAAAGATGGTGTCCCGGCTAATAAAGTTTATCAAGACACGATAGACTATATTAAAAAGGAAAGACCAGATTTAGTTAATCATTTCACGAAAAACTGTGGTTGGTTATTAGGTATGGAATTTAGAGATCTGACATTTATTTTAAATGCTAAAACTACTGATAGAAAATTGACTACTGGACAAATCATTTCTTTAACTATTGGATTCAATAATTTATCAAATGATAAAAATGATAAAAATGATAAAAATGATAATAAGACAAATCATCAAAAAAATAAACAAACTTATGCTTTATTATTGACTGACACAATTAAAATTACTGATGATTCATCAATCTTATTAACCAATTATTCAAAAGATAGAGCTGCCATTAGTTTCTCCTTCAATGATGATAATGAGACCCAGAAGGAAAATAATAATAACAATAATAAACGACCAGGATTATCCCAGACATCAAACACCACAGCCTTGAAGTTAGAGTCTACAGAAAATACTGCTATTCTTAAATCGAAATTACGTCATGAAAATACTAATGCTGATGATGCCAATTCTGAAAAATTAAGACAAGAAATTCAAATAAAATTACATGAAAAAAGATTACAAGAAGGATTAGCAAGATTTTCAAAAGCTGATGCCACTGATGCTGATGATTTTAAACCAATTTTTAAAAAATATGAATCTTATGTTAGAGAATCACAAATCCCTAATAGTGTTAATGATTTAAAAATTCATATTGATTATAAAAATCAAACAATAATTTTACCAATTTCTGGTCGTCCCGTTCCATTTCATATCAATTCTTATAAGAGTGGATCACAAAATGAAGAAGGAGATTTCACTTATCTTCGATTAAATTTTAATTCACCAGGTGCTGGTGGGAATGTCACCAAAAAACAAGAATTACCTTATGAAGATTCCCCTGATAATTCATTTTTAAGATCAATTACTATTCGGTCAAGAGATCGTCAAAGAATGGTTGATGTTTATAAAGCCATTCAAGATTTGAAAAAAGATTCTGTTAAACGAGAACAAGAAAAGAAACAAATGGCTGATGTTATCACTCAAGCTAATTTAATTGAATTAAAAGGTTCAAGAGTTAAAAAATTAAATAATGTATTTATTAGACCAACACCTGATACGAAAAAAATTGGAGGAGTTTTACAAATTCATGAAAATGGGTTAAGATATCAATCACAACCACAATCACAATCAAATTTTAAAAATGATCAAAGAGTTGATGTATTATTTTCCAATATTAAACATTTATTTTTCCAACCTTGTAAAGATGAATTAATTGTTTTAATTCATTGTCATTTGAAAAATCCAATCATGATTGGTAAAAGGAAAACTTTTGATGTTCAATTTTATCGTGAAGCTAGTGATATGGCATTTGATGAAACTGGTGGTCGTAAACGGAAATATCGTTATGGAGATGAAGATGAATTACAACAAGAACAAGAAGAACGAAGAAGGAAAGCCCTCTTGGATAAAGAATTTAAAGGATTTGCTGAATTAATTGCTGATTCTTCTCATGGTATGGTTGATTTAGATATTCCATTCCGAGAATTAGGATTCCAAGGGGTTCCATTTAGATCCTCAGTATTATGTGTTCCTACAAGAGATTGTCTTGTTCAATTAATTGATCCACCTTATTTAGTCGTCACATTAGAAGAAATTGAAATTGCTCATTTAGAAAGAGTTCAATTTGGGTTAAAAAATTTCGATTTAGTGTTTGTTTTCAAAGATTTTAATAAACCCGTGGTTCATATTAATACTATCCCCGTGGAATTATTAGAAGATGTTAAATCTTGGTTAACTGATGTTGATATTCCTATAAGTGAAGGACAAATGAATTTAAATTGGGTACAAATTATGAAAACTGTATTGGCAGATCCTTATCAATTTTTCATTGATGGTGGTTGGGCATTTTTAACTGGTCAAGGTGAAAGTGATGAAGAAGAAGAAAGTGATGAAGAAAGTGATTTCCGTGTTAGTGATGAAGATCCTCAAGATGAAGATGAAGAAAGTGATGATTATGCTAGTGAAGAAGAAAGTGATGATTATTCTGGAAGTGATGATGATGGTAGTGGTGGTGGTGGTGATGATGATGATGATGATTCAGAAAGTGGAGAAGATTGGGATGCATTAGAAAGAAAAGCTGCTAAAGCCGATAGAAATTCTGGTTTTGATTAAAAAAAAAAAAAAGAGAAACACCAATCGCCAAAAGCAACCAACAAGGCACGAATAGTGTAATATATATATATATCAATATATATTGATATATATATATATCTGTATGAAAATTGTAATACTTTTTTTTATAGTTTTGTATATTTTTTTTTAACTGCTGAAGTTTTAGTTTATTTTATTGTTGTATCAACACCTAACCTAATCTTCTTTTTTTTTTGCCTTTACGATAAATCTATTGACAGCCACATGTCTTTAAAATTCCACCAACTTGCTCCTGATCCACAAAGACCAACCCAAAATGGAGTTAAACAACCATCTCTTAATGACCAATGTAAAACTAATGGTAATTGAATAACATTTTTAAATAAATTAATTTGCCATTGTTTATTGTTACTCCATTTAGTCATTGGAGTTCTTCGAATAATTTCCATAATTTCAATTAATAAATAAACTCCCCATACTCGACAACACCAAATATAAGTTTCAATACACCACCATTCATTATCACCAGTGCCAATCCAATCATGATCAGTTAACCAACCTAAATTCTCTAAAATTTCTAAAACAAGACAATTTAATGATTGTAATAAATTAATAAATCTATCAAATTTAGGAATTGATGTAGGAGAATTAGTGTTGGTGAATGCATGATATTCATCGATTATCCAGGGCATATATTTAATGGAATCCGTTAATCGATTGAAAATTCTTATATCGGCTAAATAACTATTGATTTTTTTCAAATGATAAGCTAATTTTGATGGTGTTCCTTCAGTATAAACTGGTGGTTTTGGATTTAAAATTTTCTCCAAATATGAAGTAGAGCCTCCATTATTTTCTTCTTTCTCTTTAGTTGCTGTTGTTGTTGCTGTTGCTGTTGTGGTTGTAGATATACCAGTAGCACTTTTCACTAATTGAATGAATTTATACCATTGATTTTTTAAAAAATAAAGAATTTTTGGTTTATTATTTAAAATTGCTGAAATTAATAATGAAAAATAACAAATAAAATATAAATTTTGATCAACAGTTGAAGATTTACTTAATACTTTATCATTAATTTCTTGATAAAATTTTCTTGAAAAAATTGATTTTTTCAAAATTTTTTGAAGATTTAATAATATAGATATTGGTAATAATGTTGTAGGTTTATTGGAATTACCATTGAGTTTTGAAATTGATGAAATATTAGAAATTCCCGAAATTGAACTCATTATCGGTTGTGCTGTTGTTGTGATGTTGTGATATTGTGATATTGTGATGTTGAAGTACTTGATCTCGTTATAAAATAAATTGATAAGATAAAAACAAAGTCCCCACACACACACACACACAAATCAATATCTATTTAAAAAAAGAAATCACCAGTTGATAAATCGTGAATAAAATTTTTGGGAAATTTAGAAATAATGGAATAGTTGTATATTTATATATTTATATATTGTTAATGAAAATGAAAGAAAACAATACAGCACAGTTTAGAATAATTCAAAACCTGCTCCGGGGGGGGTRGGGGGGGGATAAGTAAGAGTAAGAGTAAGCAAAGTAATTTTGTGGGAATTGTAATCGCATAATATTTCATTGGAGAAAATTTTTTGTATCTAAACCAGCGAATCTTAATTTAACCGAAATTTGGTAAAAGAACCGCGGCTAAAAAGAGAGAAACAGAGATAACTAACTAATTTAAGAAAGGTCGTGTAATTGTTTAATATCCACAGCACGTGATCTATTGTTTCAAATTATACACAACTTTGAATTCCTGGCCTAAATGGTATCAATATATATAAGCTGTCTTAACCTGTATTGGTAATATCTTTTTTTGTAGAAATATAAAGTAACAATATGAAATCAATAATTGAGTGGAAATTACAGTATAAACCACGTGATCATGAGATAGCAACAGTAACAAATTAGAACAAAAAAAAAAAGGAGCGGTGGGGACAAGGGGTGGGGAGTATATAAAGGAATGAATTTCGCGAGCTTTATTTCCAATAAATTTTTTTTCAGTTGTCTTAGCAATGTGTTTCCTTTATCATGAGTTCAAGTTAGGTTTTTGATCTCTTTTATTGAATTCCTTTCTTAGAATCTTGTGATGTAAACCAGGCTAATTGATCTTAATCTAGTGTTAATGACACTGATGGGGTGACTATCTGGATGCCAGGCAATTTGAGATGCGAAATAATCTGTGACTCGGATGGATGCATGATAATGGTTGTGAATAGATCGAACTGGATTGATCTTGTGTTTGTTTATTTAATTGGATATTACTTACTAATGATTTTTAGGATGTTAAACTCTAGAGAGGAAGGGGGGGCTGGTGATTGTCTCTCTTATCCTTTCCAGAGTGATTTTATATAAATATTACATTTGATTTAATATATTATTTATTATATTTTTTTGGAGTGCATTCTATAACTTTAAGTTTGTTGTAAGTATTTAAACTCTAGTTTTTCGTTAAAACCGTCTTGAACCTTCAAATGATCATAGACTACATTTTGGGTAATTAAATACACCTTTAGGTGAATTGTTCATTCATGAATATGTATGTATAATATAAATTAATACAATCTAACAATATAATATAATATAATATAATATGGTTGAAGACAATTTTGAGATCAAGATCAACTCGATAAATTGTCTTGTGGTGTCTCTAGGGACTTTTTACTTCAAATCAGGGAATCCATCATTTCTATGAAGTACAGTAATGGCATCTTGACTCCCTCCATTACTTTTAATATTACTCAATTGACTTCTTAAAGCTTCTAATTTAACTCCTTCTTTTTCTTCAAATTTTTGTCTAGCACTTTCAGTAGCACTACCAACGACATCAAGCACCAATTCATTAATTTCTTCAACATCATCTTCCACTTGAGGAATTAAAAGATTCAAAATCACAGCGATAACCCCAGATAAACAAAATCCACTTTCAACAACAACAATAATAGCATTGAAAAACCCTTTTAAAGATTTATTACCACCTTGATAAGTGAAAACGTGTTCAAACCAATTAGGAAGCATTGTAGCTCCTAATCCAGGTAATACAGCTGCTGTCAAAACAAATCTATCTCTTCTAGTGAATTCAGTAGTCGAAATGATTTTAATACCACTAATGGCCACCAGACAGAAAAGGAAACTTGTCATACCACCAAGTACTGGTTTAGGAATTGATGTAATGGCGCCAGCAAATTTAGCAAATACTCCCATAACAATTAAGAAAAATGCACACCAATAACCAACTTTTCTATTAGCACATTTTGTAATTGAAATAACCCCATTATTTTGAGCAAAAACTGACATTGGAGTCATGGTCATTAATGTTGAAAGAATACCACAAATACCATCACCCAAAACCCCACCTTGAATTCTTGATTCATACATTTCTCCAGAAACTGGTAAACGAGAAACATCACTAGTGGCAGTAACATCACCAATACATTCCATCATAAGGACAATATAAACAGCCAAAAATGGTAATACAACAGGACCATAAACTGTCAATTTAAATGTATGAACCCACATAAAACTAGCAGCTGGAGCAGCATCAACATTATCAGAACTGAAATAACCAGCAGCAGCAGCAACTATACAACCAATTAATAACCCAAATATAACGGCACAACTTTTCATAATGGGGGCCCCAAATCTTTCCGCTAAGATAATTGATACATAAACTAAAAATCCCAAACCAATGAATTTTGCATCACCCCAAGGTGCAGAAAATTTCCCATAAGTACAAGTATCAGAATTTTGACAACCGGCACCACCAACCCAATCAGTGAATCCACTTTCTACTAAATGAACTCCAATCAACATAACCACGGGTCCAGTAACCAATGGTGGGAAAATTTTTTGCAACATTGATGGTTTCATAAATGATAATAAGATTTCTAATAATGCACAACAACAAGCACTAGCCAAAATTTTCCCATATCCATCGGGACACGGTAATTTAGTGACACCATCACTGGCCATAGGACAAGTTCCATCGGCATACATCATTGGGAATGCCTTAGTGACAATAGTAATAGTGGCAAATGATGTCCCCACAACGGATAATAAACCTGTTCCTATATAATAAGGAGTTTTAGGAATATGAAATCTTGTGATTTGAATTAATGATAACACTCCACTAACAATCAATGATGTACTAACTAAATATTGTTCGATTTCAACTGATAAATTGGCCGTAGAGGCAACCATAATCGGTACAGTAACAATCCCAGCTAACATGGCTAATGCATGTTGAAAACCTAATATTGCTCCTAATAATATTGGCATATCGGAATCAACTCCGAAAAATGGTTGAGTTTTAAGTTCTTTAGTTATAAAAGGAATATCTGGAGTAAATAAATATTTATAATCATAATCTCCTAGAAGTCCATCTTTTGTGGTCCATTTACGAACCATTCGTTTTAAAGTCTTTTGAATAGCTGACATTATGATCGAGAGGCGGGGGGGTTGTGAGGGGTTGTGAATATGTTGATAACGTTTCTGCAAAAATTCAAAGAAAAAGAAAATAAATTATTTCATCATTTATTTATATTTCATCTTCATTTTCAAAGTTTCTAATCTCAAATCTAAAAAATTTTTTGATATATTGTTATTGATAATACTTCAAAAAAAAAAAAAAGCAATAGATTGTGATTGTTTTTGGAGAAGAGATTTGCAAAATTGGTTTCCTGTATATAGTGTACAGCTCTTTTTATATATCGTTGTTGTTGCCGCTGCATTTGTCCGTTATCAAAAAATTATAAATTAAGTAAGAGAGAGAGAAAAAGAAAGAGAGATAACGAAATCAATTAAGTATCTAATTTGATTGCAAATTCCCGATTACGGTTAATTTTGGATCTAAGGTTGATTTTGAAATATCTTTAAGAGTAAAAGACTGTGGTGTTTATTATCATCTATGCCAGTGAATGGATTGTCTCATTTTTAATTCTTCAAACCAAAGAATAGTTAACTAACAACA
Organism: Candida albicans SC5314; assembly: GCF_000182965.3. Classification (NCBI taxonomy): domain Eukaryota; kingdom Fungi; phylum Ascomycota; class Pichiomycetes; order Serinales; family Debaryomycetaceae; genus Candida; species Candida albicans. Next base: position 1,452,297 of record NC_032092.1, read on the forward strand.
TACAAGAAATCACAGATACATATATAGTGGGGTAAAACAATTTAAGAGGTGATAGCAATAATCAACATGATGTCTGTTCTCCACCTCCTCTGTTTTTCCCCATATTTGGTGAAACTGGGCTCAAGATTCTGCTCATTGGTCCAGATCTTTTTTGAAATTGTGGTTTTCAAATTATATTTGATAAGGCAGGAATATTTTCATGTTGATTTCACCAATTGTGATGAGATTAGAATTGAATTAAATTGAATCGAATTTTCTTTTGTGTGATTTAATTAATTGCCTTATCAATAAAATTTTATTGGTTCTCTATTAAAGAAATAGAAACAGTTCTCTCTTTCTGTGTGAGATTTAGTTTATGGCAAATATTTATTTATTGCCTCAATTAAGATTAGAAGAAACAACAAGAGAACAAGAGAACAAGAACAAGAAAAAAAATATAGTAATATATATTTCTGGGCAATGCAGCAATTCTCGGATATCACCGAAAAAAAAGATCTTAGCGGGCACGACACGACTCTCTTGATATAAGCGAATTTTCAGTATCAAAAACAAATTAGAAATTACTCGGAAAAATATTCATCCTTTTATTTTTTCTATGAGGAATGATTGATTGATGAGACAATTGATTGTTAGAGATACTAAAACATCCGTTCGTATAATGATTATATTTAATGGTTTTCTGTAAAAGATAAGCCCATTCTTATCAAGCGGGTTTTTTCTTTTTTTTTTTTTTTCGTCATCTTCTGGAAAAAGAATTTCGGCAATACCCACACAAAAAGGTCTGAAATTCTATCTATAGACTATTGTAAGACTACTCTTAACTCGTATAGAGAATAACCGTTGAAATTGATTGTTCAATCATTATTGTATCTTTTCCCTTTTTTTTGTTCTAACCATAATGTTAGAATAATTAGAAATTGTCTAAATATATATTCAGTTTAACAAAAAACAGAATGCTTGTAATAAGATTTGATTTCTAATTACTAATCGTTAATATTTAGTTTGGTGGGGTTTTATTTATCGAAGATGTAGCATTATTTGTATCAAATAGATAAAGAAACCTGAATTAAATGGCTTAATTTGTTGCAATAGTAAAAAAGAAGAAAAGTGGTAAGGAGTGAGTGAAAATATTTTTTTCAACAATTTGAGTAGAAATCTTACACCAAAAAGTTTGGACAAAAAAGTTTTTACTAAAATCTGAAAATCTACATGAATAGAACCGATCAATCAACATATACAGATTTCATGAGGAAAGATAGTTGCCCAAACCTTCTTGGTGATTAAGAAGGAGCACCAAATGTTTTACAAATATCTATATCAAGATTAATCATGTTTGTTAACCTTCTAGCCCGAAAGTACTTACAAATCAATAAACCACGAAACTAAAACTCCAACCTTTCATCCAAGATTGGCTGAATTGAGCCATACCAAGAAAGATAGCCAACAAATATATCTTCACTACTTCAAGTTTTTTTCTTTTTCTCATTTCTAAATCAATTTATTATACTTTTTTGTACATTATTTGATGTTATATTTCACTATATATAGAGAGCTGTTTTCACTTACAATAAACATTTGATTTCAAAATATATGTCATATCTTTTTTTTTTAGCAATTACTAATATGATGGCCCCAAATGATTTCATATATTTTGAATCAATCAATCAATTAATCAATCAAGAAGAAAAACTATAAAATGCATCACGATCTAAAAAAAAAAGTCAAAAAAAAAGTTAGACAGCAGAAAAACATTAATTTTGGAAATCTTTTTAATAAATTTCTTGGCAAAATGATTTATAAATAGTTTTTCACGTCACACGAGAGAGAGAAACAAACAGAGAGTCCAATGATGATATCATACTATTGGTATATTCGATTGAAAAATTTATTACTAGTATCTTATTGATTGTTATAAGTGTGTAGAGTGCCGACACACATACAAAATGTGTTGATTAAAAAATCTACCTATTGGTACATTTCAGTCAACAATACACCAAATTGGGATATATACACCAACAAACTTTAACTAGCTACCTAAATTCTAAACTAATCATAATGGGGGAGGGGGTGATACACTATAAATATTATAGTAAGTTACCCCTTTCATTCTTCTTCAACAAAACTCATTGTTATCAGGTAACTAAATAAAAAGTGTGTTAATAGTCGTGTGAATCAATTGAGCTTTAAATAGTAGCAATAATAAAATTTCTTTTTTTTTTCTTTCTCTTGTTCTTTTTTAGTCCAAATCTCACACGACTAATAATAACTTGTTTTTTACCCATAGTACATATACACACTAAAAAATCAATCGTACACAAAACTAGCACTATTATATTTCCGATGAATAATATCAAATTCATTGGTTCGGATTTCAACTCCTTAATAATTCGGGATTCATATCAAGTCACAAGAAAGACAAACTAAGCCTGGTTTAGAGTGTAGAGGTGGTAGATAGTTTCAAAAACAGAAGACGAACACTCTTGGATTGATTTATCTAGATTCTGGTGTTTGGTGTATAACTGGGTTTTTTTACCCGAACTACCGAATGATGTGTGTATATTTGGTGTTGGTGGTGTGTGACCATTGATAAACTTTCTTTGCTATAAGAAAACAACAAGAAAGAAAGAATTGGGTGAAAATTTCTTGAAATAAAAACTAAGCCACCACCAGCCACTACACTAATGTAAACTGTCTTGTGTTATCGGTGATTTATTTTTTTTTTTCGTAAAAAGATACGCTAAAGGTTGGTTTTATTTTTGCAATTAGAGTCGTAGATTAGAAAAGATCAGAAGAGACAGGACAATAGGTAAGACTGAACCCAAGAAATAGAAAACAACAACAACAACCGCAACAACGCGTTTGCATTTTATCTCGTGTACCTGAATGTATAGTACAGATATATGTTGTTAATCACCTCGTACTCATAGATAAACGCTCGGGATTATTCACCCCAAAATATAAATTGAGTAAATACATACATAATTTGAAAGTATAGGCTATTTTGGTTGTTAATCGAACCGGTTAAGCAAATTATCATTAACTCCGATAATCCCAGAGACAACAAAACAGACGATCAAAGAAACAAGAAAAAAAAGTTCCCAAGAATATTTACCATTGTGGTTATATATACTATATCCACACATACCACCACAACCAAGTAAAGAGTGTTGATGATTCTGTATTTTTTTCTTATTCCGAACCAACCTTCTTTCTCCCATTTTATCCGCACACGAGTGTACAAAGTTAAACAATCAAAAAAACAAACAAACTCTCAACAATTAAAAATGATTAATTACCATTAAAATTTAGAGCATATAGTCTTAATGCGTGTTTGCGTGTAAGCGTACAAAAGCCACGGAACTAAAGAAGGGAGAGAGGGGGAAGACAATAATAATGGTAATAATGGGGAGATAATAGCAAGAATCGAGAGAAAGGAACAAAGTGTGAGTCGGCTGGTTTGTTGTTGTTTTTTTGTTTTTTTCTTCCCCTATCTATTGTTTGATAATGTAACAATAGAGACTTTGTAAATCATATAGTCGAGATTGAACGTCAATTTTATTACAGTTAGCTCAAGAGGGTTCAATTGAGAAGAGAAAGAAAGTCAAGTATCCCAAAAAACCAAAGTCAACTTGGATTGAGATTTGAAAAGATTATTGACGGATAAATGTGGATTTGGTGTGTTTAAGCAAAATAGCAATACTTACATACTACACAAAACTGACTTCAAACTTTTAGCTGCAATTTGAAACCTAACACAAATTAAATCAAACAATAGAAACACTGGCAATGATGATGACGATATTAACAATTTTGAAAATATTATAGATAAGCTTAGTAGATGGTTTAGACTCTACAGATATCTTCTAGTTGTGGTTGATTAGAAGAAATTTTACTAGTTTAGTTAGAAGAGATAAGTTGATATATGTACGATAATTATGGAATAGACACCACAGATTGAATAGTACTAGCAATAAAAAGAAACTTTTCCACTCAGTAGAAATTTTTTTTAGTTGAAATTTTTTAGCCATGATCAACAACAACAACAAGAACAAGAACAACCACAAGAATAAGTACATTTACTAATAATAATTTTTTTTTCTTGGTATTCGTTCCGTCTCATCATTCATTAACTATTTAATCTTGTTATTTATTATTATTGTTGTTATTTATGTATGTGACTATAATTGTTTTTTTATTTTTACAAAAGATACATCATCATATATATTGGAAGAGTATTTCCCATCAATTGTCATTTACAAACACCGAAATCTTTTTTTTTCTAACTCTATTCTTTTTCTTTTATAACAATTCGTTAAATCTTACTTTATTTAATTAGTGGAACCTTAAAATTCTTATCAACTGTTTCAAAATATTCATTCCGTGTTTACATACTTTATTCCGAAAGTATTAGATCTAGACTCGTTTGTAATAGCAACAACAACAACAGCAACGATTCAACTGTAACAACAATATTAATTTATTGAAAAAATAGTTTAAGAAGTTCACGAATACAACATCATCAACAAGATTCAATTGAAACAACAATCTATAATCTACAAGACAATCCAACACATCCAGGCAAATAATCAGGAGTTAAAAAGATTTACAGAATTTCTTTTCATTTTTTTTTCCAGCTTGTTAAATTATAAAAGTCCTCGACCGCCCTATTTTGGTTCCCGGTTTTTTTTTAACCACAACACATTTGACTTATAGATTCACAATTTATCTTTGGTTTATATATATATATATATTTATTATAACCAACTACGAAGAATAACCACCACTTCCTACACACCAAGAAAAAACATATTAGCCACTAACCTTATTCTAAAAGAAACTTAATCTTGGTACAGAACTAAAGTTAGAATTTTAAAGTTTAGCTATACAGTTTTTACAACCAACGAATCCCTAGAATTGTTTTTTCAGGTTTGCATTATTTACAACCACCACCACCACCACAACTATCAAAAAGTTTTAACCACTTATTACTTCCCTCAATCAACAAACACATATACATACAACACTCCAACCATGTCAAATACAATTCCACAATATTTTATTAGAATTTTCAATCTAATATTTCTGGCCAGAAGGAAAAATTTCCAATTAGCATTAATATCAGGGTTATTATTTTTTGGTTCATTTGTCATACTATCAACTACATCATATAGTAAAAAATTCAATTATTTTGATGATTTAATCTTGAAAATATATGATTATAATTATCTAACTAATAATTATAACATTGACTATTTAGCTAAAAATGATCCAGAAGCTTATTTCAATGTTAAAGTTCAACAAATTGTTGATGAAAAAAAGCAACATGATTTAGAAAGTAAATTTTGGTCACTTGATACTAAAATTAATGATGATCAAGCAACTTTACAAATTCCAGCATATTTCACATATAATAAACCTAGAGATAATAAGAACCTAGAGGATTCTGAGCAATCGTCAAAACCAGTGGAAAAACCATTGATTCAACCATTTGATCCAAGATTCACTTTAGCAATGTATTATTATTATCTTGATCAACAAATGACAACCGCCCATCACGATTCTTCTTCTTCCTCTTCTGAGAATTCAATTACAGTACCTTTTAATTGGTATGATTGGGTTGATATGTCAGTATTGAACAAATACTTATTAGCTCCCAACAAAGATAAACCAGATTGTTCAATCTTAGATGCTCATGAAGATGCTAGAAAAATTGAAACTGAAAAGAAGAAAATGGAAAAATTAGCTAAACAATGGGATGAAAATAAACGTAAAGCTGAAGAAGAAAAGAAAAAAGCCGAAGAAGATAAAAAGAAGGAAGAAGAAGAAAAGAAGAAGGCTGAAGAAGAGGAAAAACAACGTCATGAACAAGAAAAACAAGCATTAGAAGAAGACAAGAAGAAATTAGAGGAAGAAAAGAAAAAAATTGAGGAAGAAAAGAATAAGTTACAAGAGCAACAACAACAACAACAAGAAGAGAAAGCCAATGATGGAAACCAAAAGCATTCTAAATTTGTCAAACGAGATGATGAAATCAAAATGCTGACTAGCCAAGACAAATCAGATTCAGACTCTGATAGAGCAAAAATCGATATGACGACATTTTTCAATGAAGCATTTGAAAAACTTTCTGATGAAGATAAAGCTAGTGTTGCTAAAGATGTTGAAGATGCCGTGAAAAAAATTACTCAACCTTCTAGTTGGTGTGTTCCTAATGCTAAACTTTCTATAGATCATAGTGATAAACAAATTGTTCATCCTGGATTTAACGTTTTCAAAAGTCCTGGAAGAACCACTCCACAAAAAGCCATTATTGCTGGTAAATCATTTCTTTATTCATATGCACCACCACCATCCCTGATTTTGTTTTTAACTTCTGAAGGTTCATATTCCGTGAATGTTCAACATAGTGCACCACTTTTAAGAAATGGTATCCCAGAATCATACCTTGCCAATAATAATTTCGATGTTTCATTAAATGTTTTACAACAATTACATAAATTGAAGAAAAATCATAAACCAGATACAGCAAAAGTTATTAATGATTATTTATTACATATCCCCAAGGAAAGTTTTAAATATGATCCCGATTCAATTATATTTGATTACACTAAACGTTTAGATAAAGGAGAAAAATTGACTATCAAAGAACTAAAATATTTACAAAGTTTAGAATATTCTAAAGATAAAGTAGCTCATGGAGGTCCACCAAAATATTTTGCTGAATCAAGATTAATTGGTACCACTGTGGGAGATCATTATGATTGGAGATTTTTCAATGGTGTTCAATTTGGAACTGTAGATCAATCATTAACCTTGCATCGATTAATTCGTACTTGGTTATCATTCACTAGAAAAAGTGGTATCACAACATGGATAGCTCATGGTTCATTATTATCATGGTATTGGAATGGTATGGCATTCCCCTGGGATAATGATATTGATGTTCAAGTACCAATTATGGATTTACATAAATTATCTTTACAATTCAATCAAACTATAGTTGTGGAAGATCCAGAAGATGGATTTGGACGTTATTTCTTAGATATTGGATCATTTATAACATTAAGAGAAAAAGGTAATGGTAATAATAATATTGATGCCAGATTTATTGATATTGATACTGGATTATATATTGATATAACTGCATTAGCATTATCCAATAGTGAAACCCCAAAAAGTGATTTAGCAGAATTACCGAAAAATTTTGAAATTAAAGATAATAATTATAAACCTGCTAATGAATTATTACAAATTTATAATTGTCGTAATAATCATTTTAATTCATATGATGAATTATCACCATTAATGAAATCTTCTGTCGAAGGTGAAATTGGTTATATCCCATCAAGATATTCCACAATATTAACACGTGAATATCGAAGTGGATTATCATCAAATTCTCATGGTGGATATATTTTCATTGCTAAACTTCGATTATGGGTTAAAGAAGAAGATTTATATTATTTCATTAAACATCGTGATCAATGGACCAAATATCATAGTTTTAACACTAAATTATCTCAAGATCCAAGTAATACTTTATTACAAGATTATTCTTATTTAATGAGTGAACAAGAATATGAAAATTTACAATATTCTACAGATTTAGAACATGATAATCCATTTAAAAAAACCAAAAAACCATTAGAATTGAAAAATTCTGAACTTGAAAAATTAAAACATATGAATGAATCAGAATTATTACAATTTTTAAATAATGATGATATTTTAATTCAATTTTTTAATGCTAAAGAATTTACTAGTTTCCATGAACTGGAAATTATGCAATTGACTTTTGGTAAATCAACGGCAAAATTAATGTCACTGGCAATTGATTTCCCACCAATAAAATATGAACCTTATTTATACAAATTGAATCATGATCTTGATACTTTTGAAAATAAAGTTGATCGTTATTTAGCATTACAAGATGCTTATCAACAAGAACATAATAATAGTCCTTCTGGTAGTTCTGATAATGGGTTTATGGAAATTGAAGAAGATTTAGATTTTGCATTTTAAAAAAAAAAACATAAACATATTTACTTACATCCTCATTAATTCAAGTTTTGACTTGTGTGTACTTTTATAGATTTTTATTTTAATTTTAACAACATTTTAATAATCACCAAATTATCGCTTTTACATCAGGATCAAATTCGAGTCGCAACGATTCTTAGACGTCCTAACTGCATATCAAACCTCATATCTACTACTTAACCGGAAAACAGAATTTCATTGCCGACTTTCTTGCCCAAAAAACAAAAGAAAGAAAGAAGTAGAAGAAATTTTTTTTTTAAAAACAAATTACAAATTAAATAAACTTGAAAGTAGAAATCGTTGTTGTTGTTGATCTCTTCCTCCTCCAATTGAATGTAACTTTTCTTTTTTGATAAGGACTGTATATTACAAAGTTGTTAAAAAGATTATCTATGTCGTATATAGATACCCAATTTGTGGAGGAGAATGTCGTTTCGTTCTTTGACCACGTGATTTACATTAGATTATAATTCATCGTTTAACTTGTAATATACTTTGTTTAATTTGATTTTACACACTTCAGAGACACCTCAATACTTTAATTTTTTATGATATTAAGCAAAAGACTTGATTTGACTCCCAAGAAACGATGAAGGAAAGATATTGAAATTACAAAGTATTGATTATTTATGATTGATTTTAACTAATGGTATAATTAAATTAAAATAAATAAAGAGATTTCTATTATAAATCTATAACAACAATAAAAAGCAAACAAAGGATTAAAATGAGGTGTTAAGATCTTTTTTTTTTGCAGTTGGATGATGATCACATAATCATCATTAATCCAAAAACTACCAATATTAAATATTTAATATTTTCAATTGATAATTGATTAGATCCATTTTCATATGGCAAAGTACCAACAATAGAAGTAGCAGGTGATCCAGTTTCAGAAATTTCATTAGGAATAGTTGATGGAGATACGAAATTTGTACCATTTGTAATACCATTACCGGTTTCAACTGCAGTTACCATAGCAGTCATATCATCGGAATTGATGTGAACTCCATTATTTTCATTATCAACAATTGATGTGTTGCTTGATTCAACAATATTTGAAGTTGAAGTTGAAGTTAAAGGATTATAAACGGTAGTAGAAACTTCCTCAGTATTGGTTACAACTGGGATAGTCTCTGTATTGGAAACATTTTCAATCAAAGTACTAGGAACATTATTGTTATCAACAGAAGTGTTATCATTGGAGTGTCCAGTAGTAACGGTGGTATAAGAATCATTTGAAACATAAGTTACAACATTTTCAAAACAATCAGATTTGTTACAACTAGTGATAGTAGCAGTGACAAACATAGTACTTGATTCAGTTGAATAAAACCCATTTATTTCCAGTTCTGTCTTGGTCATGGATAATGAACCATCATGATTATTAGCAATAGATGTTGATTCTGAAGTTGAAACGGCACCAGAGACATTGTTTTCATTATTCCAAATTGAGCTACTAGTATTGATTTCAGATTCCGATGGGGAAACAAGAACTGTGACGTCATTGTTTATATCAGTAGAAGAAGAAGCAGAAGCAGAATCAACAGTGGTAGTGGTAACAGCTGAAAATTCACTGGCTGATACAAATGAGGTAGCACTACTAGTCAATACTTGATCAGATGGGCTAACAATAGCAGATTCAGTGGCTGGTTCATATGAACTAACACTATTAGTCAAACTTTCATTGGATTGATTGACGATACTAGATTCAACAACATTAGACTCATTTGAAGAGCCAATTTCCCAAGTTGAAGTAAATTCAGGAGCAATTTCAGATGATGATGATGATGGAGCAAAGGTAGATAAAGTTGTTAACGATGTACCTGATTGGCTAACAATTCCAGATCCAGTAACAATAGAACCATCAGATTTTGTTGTAGTCCAAGTTGAAGTAAATTCAGTTTCAATCACAGTATATGACGGCACAGCTAATGAAGTGACAGGTTCAAAAATTGTCAAAGTAGTCAATGAAGTCCCAGATTGACTAACAATGCCAGACTCAGTAGTTATTGATCCATCAGAATTGGTAGTGGTCCAAGTTGAAGTAAATTCAGTGATGATGTCAGATGAAGTAGACATTGGTGGAAATGTGGCTATGGTAGTTAAGGAAGTACCGGATTGGATAACAACACCAGATTTTGTTGCAACCGATCCATCTGAGCTGGTGGTAGTCCAGGTAGAAATGAATTCACTGGTAATTCCTGATTCAGTTGATGATGGTGGGAAGGTAGCAATAGTGGTTAACGATGTTCCGGATTGACTAACAACTCCAATCTCAGTGGTAACAGAACCATCAGAGTTAGTGGCGGTCCAAGTGGAAATAAACTCAGTAGTAATATCTGATGATGTGTATAATGGTGGGAATGTAGCAATAGTGGTGAATGAAGTACCAGATTGACTGATAACACCAGACTCAGTTACAAAAGAACCATCTGATTTTGTGGCGGTCCAAGTTGAAGTAAATTGTGTCTGGATATCACTAGATTCAGCAGCTGATTCAGTAGCCGATTCAGAAGTATGAACAGGAATTGGAGTTATTTCAGATTCACTTATGACAACAGAATATGTTGACTCCATATTGACTAAACTAGAAGATTCCCAAGTGGAAGTTAATTTACTGTCAGAAATAGTAGATTTTGCAGTTGGAACAGCTGAAGTTTCACTAATGTAATTTGATTCAGATTGATTAATAGTTTCTGATTGTTTGGCTAACAATGATTCAGAATGGGATAATTCCATAGTAGATGATAATTCTATTTCCAGAGCACTGACAGTTGATGAAATTAAAGATTCAGCAATCACAGATGACATATCAGGTTGTGGTTCAGTAGATGGTTGGACAGAATCAGTGCTAACTGCTGGTTCAGAAATGTTGATAATTATTGATTCACTTGGGGTAACAAATGTTGGTTCAGCAGAAGAAGATACTTTTGAGATATGTGTTTCACTAGGGAAATATGAATTAGATGATATTTCAGAAGATGAAGTTGAGGTTGAGACTGCACCAACACTGGTAGATAATTCAGGGATAGATGATTCATTGACAATTATAGAATCACTTGGTGTGACAATCGAAAAAGAAGATGCTTTGGGATCTTGTGTTTCACTAACAAACAATGAATCAGAAGTGAACGAGTCAACAACAACGGATGATTCAGTAACATGTGTCTCAATGGTAGTAGATGATGAGGTGATAGCAGAAGATTCGTGAGTAATAGAATGTTCACTCGAAGAATATGATTCAACATCAGAAGATTGAGCAATGGTAAATTCACTAGCAGATTCAAGAGCAGATTCACTGGAAATCATAGTACTGCCATTAACAGAGGATTCGCCAATAGAAGATGACTCTTGATTAGCAGAAATATGACTGGAAACTGGGATTTCAATGGATGAAGTTTGAACAGCTGATGATTCAGAACTTGCCAAAGTAATTGATGAGCTTTCATTTGATGAAGTTTCAACAGGAATATTGACACTAGAAGATAAATCAGTGGACATAGCAGTTGAGGTGGGTGCAGCAATAGCAGTTGTCAAGGTTGGGAAAATTGATGTGGTGGTGAACCAAGATCCAGCTTTATCGGTCAGAATATTAACAACACCAGTTTCAGTTACAGTGTTACCAGCAGTATTTGTTTTTGTGATGGTGGTAGTGTATTCTGTTGGTTGAGTACCTGGTGCTTTTGGAATTGGTTTACATGGAATTTGACAAGATTTAGGTAAAGTTCTTGTTGGAACATGGCCATAATAAGCAACTGACCCTAAAACTGTGGATGGAGTACCTGATCCAGAATCAGTAACCACTTGGAATTTAGATGGCTCGTACCCTGTACCAATGTTGAATTTTTGTTCAAGCAAAGTATTTCTTAAAGTCAAAATACCAGAAGCAGTATCATAAGTGAAAGCTGAATTGAAAATAGTTCCAACTAAGGGAAGAGTCAAACCAATTTTGTTACCATCACCGAAACCATAAACATTAAATGTTTGTGTGGTTGATACAGCTTGAACAATCATTGATGAACCTTTATCAGTTAAATAAAAATTTTGTTTGGAGGAAACGGCTAATACAACATTGGCAATATAAATAGTGGAATCCCCTTTAGCAGTGAAACAACCCGAACCCTTAATTTGAGTTGTTTGTTCATAAACTTGATTATTTAAACAGATTTGTCCATCATTAGTAATAGATCCCATTGAAACCCCAAGATTTACAGTACCGGAAGTTCTTTGATTTTGGAAAAACAGCAATAACCCAGTATTAGACCACAGAGCAGAAGTAAGTGAAGTGGAACTTGATGATTCTCCAGAAGAACCAAAATACATTTCCCCATTGTTAGTGAAGGAAATACCTCTCAAGTCATAAGAAGATGATGTTCTTGAAATACGTGAATCAAAGGAGATAATACCATTATTGGTGATGGAATGAAGTATAGTTGTTAAACTGACTTGAAGTGCCAAAAGATGAGAAGTCAGGGTAATATATAACCCAGCATCAGCTCTGACATCTAATTTACCAACAAAATTGGTATAAGCATTGTCAATGATAGACCAAGTAGCACCAGTATAAATAATGATATCACCTAAATTTAAAGTGATGGAGCCACGATCAACTTTATTTTCAGCAATTTCGATAGCAAAAATTAATTGAGTGAGTAAAGCGATTGAAATAAGGATATTCTGGAACAATTTCATATTGCGGATGATGATTGGTTTGTAATGATGGGAAAGAATTAATCTAGAAAAATTTTTTGTGGAAAACAGGAATGGATATTGGTTGAATTTATAGTTTTTCAATTCATATAGATTAGAGTTGGTTTCTTTTTGGTGGTTTTCTATTTAGTAGTATAGTGATCAATAGTTGCAAAACGAAATTGATTTCTTTTTTTTTTTTTGTTTTCAAATGTTCTGGAAGATTGTTTGATGGGGACCACCCCCGAAAAAGTTTCTTTTTCCATTAGTCTCTAAAGTCTTGGGAGATATAATATCGTTGATCATTGTAACATGGATACTTTTGTTCGGGTAAGAAGTCCGGTTTGACCGTTTTATTTGTTGTAACCCATTAAAGAATATAATAATTTCGGATGTGTTAGGCGGTGACATATATTGAACAAAATGCACGACACCGGTGTGTCTTGTAATATTCATCCTTGGCACAACCCAGCATTTAGTAAGAGTATTATCAATTGCAAAACTGCTATGTTTATGTTGAAGAATGTATTTAATATATGCAACTGAAGAAGTTGAAGTTTTCGGCTAGTGCGTGAATGTATAACAGATTTTGTAGAATCAAAACAAGGACAAAAAGTAGTTACAGTTCTAGTATAGATCAACTTCTTCCACAATACAATACTTTCGAAAACCATAATCGCAACTGACCTCATAGTTTATCTCTGTGATTCAAATTAATAATCGTCATTGGGTTACAATTGGAATAGTGTATAGACTAGTGGAGCTAGCCAATTCGTTGTCGATATCCACTGGATTTATCTATTATACGTCTCCAACGAAATACATATTTATCAAACGAGTAGAGACCATACATATAAGTATTGTCTAAACCAAGATTTGATCACTACTACAAAAATTCTAGTGATTTGCTGACATAAGCTGTATCGAAACTAATCTCATGTTCAATGTCGGAAAATTAGCGCAGCTAAAAATAACAACACTCATTAATGTATATCCCCGCAAATCAACTTATCTTGAGAAAGAATAACTTACGACTCTACCATGGAGAATACACGAGGTATATTCAAATAAAAGATGATTCTAGTAAATTCATAAAGTCATTAATTACAGTGATTACAATAATTACTACAAACAAAAGATAAAATATGCATACTGAGATAAGAAGGTGCTAAAAATAAAAGTGATCATATTATGTGTCGTAGTACTTGTTCGTTTAGGTTTCAATTGACTCTTCCAAAACATCAATTAGTACAGCTTTCTACCAATAATAAACCTGGGGTAGGTCAACTTCCTGGTACTAAATGAATATCACGATTACGTAATATCAAAAGTAGTCCACAACTAATCAATCCAATAAACAGCACTACGAGGTTGATAGCGAAAAGTTCGTAAATACATTTTCTGCAAAACAAATGGGGAATTGGTCATGGTATATCAATTACACCTCCAAGAGGATTTGGTATAAATACAGATGAATCTATCCATATTCAATGAATCATAGTTATAAAGACTTTCTCTACAAAACAAAATTCAAATTACTCAACAATGAAGTTCATTATTATATTATTTACCTTAATTCTGATTGTTACAGCTGCTCAAAGAATCTACAACAAAGATTACCTGTACTATGGTTGTAATTCATACTGTGATAAAGCCCTGGATCAAGAAGATGCATGTGGCTACTATGATGACGATGTTTCATACCAAGACTATTATGGTTGTTTATGTGGAAATGAAATTTTTTTGAGCAATTTGAAAAGCTGTGATTGTTTTACCAGTATCATTGCTTCTGTATCAAAATCAGTTTGTTCAAAGGCAACTGAAGATTCGGATTGGGGATATTATGATGATAGTACTCTGTCAATCATGGACTTTTTCACTGCTGACAATACACCAGCATCTAACACTGGCATGACTACACAAACTGATGGTGCTATTAATGATAACCAAAATACCGGCTCTAAAACAAGTTCAGGAGCTGCTAATTATTTAACAAGTTTCAGTATTGGTACATTTTTTGTTTTTGTTTTAGGTTTAATTTGAGTAAACCCTACAGGCTTTGTCTTTGATTAAATTGTGTTTTTATTCAATATATATGTGTTTTTTCAAAACCATCGTGGTAACTTGTTCTGAATGTAGACTAGAAATTTTCAGTATCTTGAAATTAACTGAACTATGAAATAAATAGATAACAACCCCAATCTCTGATGAAAACCTACCAAACAGACTTTACTGAAAGATGTATAATGATGTTATAATAACGTACTCTGAAGAATACTCACTAGCATGTATAAATTATCCAAGTGACAGTATTTTGACTTGATATCCTTGTGTAGCATTAACAACGCCCATCGGTAATTCAACCGAAAGAAAACCCAAAGTTACGAAAAAAAAATACTTTTTATTTGGGGAAAATAATAAATGAAACAAGGTTACAAATCAAGTTTGTTGGTATGACTGAAAATCGAATAAAATACCGAAACTCCCCCTTCCTTATTAAGCACAACAGTTATTATTAAATGAATTTTCTTGGATATAATATTGGTTGTTGATTGATAATAATATTTTTCATTGAAATTGAGAAGAAATGTTCAACCAAAAAAAAAGAAACTTTTGAACAAACTTATTTGAGATTCATACGATGATATTCAAGAAATTAGAAGTTAAGATTATCTTGGCAAATAGATGGTTCATGGCTAATTGTTGTAAAATACTTGCACCTTTCTTTACTCTATCTAACGTAATCTTCTGTTGTTAATAGTGAATTTTTCTTATGATATCACGTGAGCGTTTAACAAGATCAGAACTACTACTATCTATCTATCAATTCATAAGCTCAACACCATTTACAAAAATCTAATAATTATAATTAAAAATCTTTCTTTATATATTTATCCTTTATAAAATCAACTCTAGAACTAAAAAAAAACAAAACAAAGTCATAATACTCTTTTATCTAGTTGAAATCGTGAAAAACAAACACCACAACAAAAGGAGTAAAAATAGCTATCATAAATTCTTTGCTGTTCAACAACACATTTATTGTTCAGCATTGGTCTTTTCAGATAATTTAGCTTGAGCAACCAAGTTAGCTGGAGCATCCATAGTTGGAAGCATGACTTCAACCATTCTAATCTTATCTGGAACAGCAAAAGCTTTGTCGGCAAACAAATCATTCAATTCACCAACAGTAGAAATTCTCTTAGTTTCGTAATCTTTAGCATTGAATAATGGCAATAATTGCAAGTTGTTCCATGGTTGAATGTCATTGTATTGAGCTTTTTCACCGTGAATCAATCTTTCAATGGTGTAACCATCATTGTTCAAAACGAAAAGATAGGTGTTGTTACATTCCCATTTACACATGGTGGAGATTTCTTGAACGGTTAATTGTAAGGAACCGTCACCAACGAATAAGATGACTCTTCTCTTTGGGTCTAATTCTTGAGCAGCCATGGCAGCACCACAAGTAGCACCAACAGTGTAACCAATGGAACCCCACAAGACTTGAGAAATACCAATAGAGTTCTTTGGGAAACGTGATTGAACGATACCGAATGCAGAAGTACCGGTTTCAGTGATGATGATATCACCTTCTCTGAACCAAGATGAAACTTTAGTCCACAAGTATTCTTGAGTCAATGGAGTTGATGGGGCAGCTGGGGTGTTGATTAATTTGGTTTCTGGAACTGGAACTGGAGTGTAGTTTGGATTGATTGATTTCTTGACGGTTGTCAATAATTTTTGCAAAGCTTCTTTCATTTGAACACCTGGGAAAGTAGCTTGTCTAATCTTGGTGTAATCAGAATGGAATTCAACAATGTTTCTAGTTTTGTAACCGTATGAGAATGAACCAGTGTTGAAATCAGATAATAAAGCACCAATAGATAAGATCAAGTCAGCACTTTCAACAGATTCCTTAACTTCTGGTTTGGACAAACTACCAACGTAAACACCACCGAATCTTGGGTTGGATTCATCGACACTTGATTTACCCATTGGAGTAGTGAAGACTGGGAATTGAGTTTCTTCAATCAATTTGGCAACTTCTGGTTTACAGTTGTGTCTGATGGCACAAGCATCAACCAAGATAACTGGGTTAGAAGCTTCAGAAATCAATTTTTCAACGGTTTCAATAACTTCAGTTTGAGATTCTGGGTCGTTTGGATGTAATGATAAGTCAATCTTTTTGTCTAATAATGATTTTGGAACTTTCATATCGACCAAGTTGGATGGTAAACCAATGTAAACTGGACGTTGGTAAACATAAGCATCTCTGATACATCTGTCAATTTCAGCTGGAGCAGAGTTAATATCAGCAATAAAGGCACTGGTTTGAGAAATGTTCTTGAACATTCTGTGGAAAACAGTGAAATCACCATTACCTAAAGTGTGGTGCAACAACAATTGTTTAGCTTGAGCAGAAGATGATGGAACACCAACCAAGTTAATGACACCAACGTGTTCAGAATAAGAACCAGCAATGGCATTAGTCAAACTCAATTCACCGACACCGAAAGTACTGACTAAAGCAGATAAACCATTTGGATTGACTCTGGCGTAACCGTCGGCAGCGTAACCGGCATTCAATTCATTGGCATTACCAGCCCATCTCATACCTTCAACTTCATAAATTTTATCTAATAAAGCCAAGTTGAAATCCCCTGGTAAACCGAAAACGGTGTCAACTTTCAATTGATGTAATCTTTCAAAGAAGAATCTCCCTAAAGTAATTTCGGACATTGTAAATTTGATAATTTGTGAGTTTTAAATGAAATATAATATAAAATGATATATTATAAGTTGTGATTGATGATAGTAAAAAGAAAGAAATAAATTTTTTTAAAAAAAACGACAAGATAGGGTGGGACGGGGGGTTCCTTATATATTAATTACAAAGATTTTTCAATTCATACATTAATTTCCACTTAGGCAGCAAATATAACACTAGGTGAATTTGAGGTGGTGGAATGATCTCGTTTTAGTGTTAGGGACAATAGAGTTCCGTATGCATAATCTTTTTGTTTTTTGTTGGCGGCCGGCTGAGTCGAAATGTTTGGTGTGGATGGGTGAAAGAGAAAGTGAAGTAAGTGAAGTGAGTGATTGCTATAATTCTCCTTTAAACTATTGTGGTTGCGTTTTTGTGTCAACAAATT
The DNA here is from genome assembly GCF_000182965.3 of Candida albicans SC5314. Classification (NCBI taxonomy): domain Eukaryota; kingdom Fungi; phylum Ascomycota; class Pichiomycetes; order Serinales; family Debaryomycetaceae; genus Candida; species Candida albicans. Next base: position 1,470,185 of record NC_032092.1, read on the forward strand.
ATTAGTAAAGTATATTTTTAGTGTTTGGAAGATCAGTTGATGCGAAAGTTTCTCATCTCCGATAAAAGCAATTAAGGTGATGAATAGAAGACGAGGGAAAAAAAAAGAAACAAAGAAACAAATATTGAATAAATGAAATGGTGGTTATCGTAGTGAGCGCTCATACTTAAAGAAAAAAAAAAAAAAGAATTAGTTTTGGTTGATACCGGAAGCTGTAAGCGCATACATACAAAATATTCAATCCCTCTAAGCGCATATTCACATTTACCTAGTAAAATATTCAAACATTTCAATTCCCGATCTTCTGGAAAACATATGATCAAGAAGGTTATTTCTGGTTATCGTTTTCTTTAGAATGACTTCTCTGTTTATTGTGAGATGTGTTTGGAGCAACCGTTTATCAGATCTAAACCATTGAAAAGCACGGCAATGCTAGGGTCTGTTGGTGTTCGTATATACGTTATTCGTTTGAAAATTGGTTTTTTATTCACAGATTGCTTTTTGTGAGTGGGGGGAGCTTCAGTTTCTATAATGGAACACGTGATTATTTCGTGACAAAAACATTACTAAAAAAATAGATTTGCCAACCACTTCGTCTTCTTCTTCTCATTTTTTGCCTTGTCACGAGGTAAAAAGGGGGCAGGAGAAAAAAACGATTTTCACACGCACTCTCTGATGATAATTATTATACAAATTAGATTTGTATGGCAACTAATAGTAAATACATTAGAAATCTTGAAAAAAAAAAAACGTGCCAACAACGTGATCACCATCTTTTTTTTTTTTTGGTTGTTTTTGTTTTCTTTCACACTCTAACTATCTTACACTAAACATTTACTACACCAATGGTAAAAGTATGTATTGTAGTTTACTACACCAAGAAGTCTGGATATGAACTTCAAATGTGTTTGAATATATGATGTGAAGTGGTTTATGCAATTAAGTACAGACAAAGCAAATTTTACTACGAAGTTGTTTTCATTTTGTATTGATTTTTGTTCAGGCAACTTCCAAGATCACGTTTTTATTTGCAACAGACAAACTTTATCATTTGCACCCTCACTTCATTACATGCAACACATTCTTCAGACAACAACGACTAACATGAATACTGTTCTTATTTTTTTATTTAGAGTCATAAACGAACATTAGAAAAAGACGAAGAACATCAGGAGAAGAAAAAAGCCAATAAGATTTCTAAAGATGATATGGAAATCGATGCTGAATTGTTAACCCAACAAGCTTCTGATTCTGCCCACACTGACACTGCTACTGCTGCAGTGGCTGCTGTTAATAACGAACAAGGCAAAGAATTAGAACAAACCGAATCCAGTACTAATCAAACATCTGCATTGGACAAAGATGATAAGGAGACGAAGGATAATTTGAACCCTAGAGAGGAAACTCAATCTTCTCATCAAGAAATCGACATTCCAAAGGATCAACTTACGAATCAACAAAACCTTGCTGATCAACATCAACAGTATCAGTACCATCAACAGCTTGCTCAAACAAACTTCAAAACCGAACCCACTAATTCAGCCAAACCTCCACACGGATCAGAGGAATGGCATAGACAAAGAAGAGAAAATCATAAGGAAGTTGAAAGAAAAAGAAGAGAATCCATAAATACTGGTATAAGAGAATTGGCCAGATTGATACCAACTACCGATACCAATAAAGCCCAGATTTTACAAAGAGCAGTTGAATACATTAAAAGATTGAAAGAAAATGAAAACAATAATATTGAAAAATGGACTTTGGAAAAATTGTTAACTGAACAAGCTGTTAGTGAATTGAGTGCTTCAAATGAGAAATTGAAACATGAATTAGAATCAGCTTATCGTGAAATCGAACAATTGAAGAGAGGGAAGAAATAAGGGGGATAAGTTTGGAGTTTTTTTTTTTGTAAGAAGTGGTAATATTTTTGTAATTTTTTTTTAAAAAGGAAAAATATATTTATATAATTCTATTAGTGTTGTGTATTATTTTAATTTGACGATGTTTTAATATGTAATTATAAATATGTAAATGTATGGCTGGTTAGATGTTGGGGTTGTGTATTCCTACTCGGTATTTGAAATTATGTTACTATAGAGAGAGAGAAAAGGCAAAGAAGTTTAAGGAACTAAAAAAAAATTTAGTGGTAAGAAGAAAGAAAAAAAAAAAATTTGTACTTATTTTGATTTGTTTCTTAACAACTAGATTTCATTAAAATATGGGTATTCCATTCCCTGATATTGACCCTTATGAAACATTAGGGGTATCAAAGGACTGTAGTCCACTAGAGATTAAAAAAACATATAAAAAACTTTGTCTCAAATACCATCCCGACAAGTTACGACAAAACAACAATGATAATGACAAGGATAAACAACAAGAAATGTTCACCAAAATACAATTTGCATTCAGTATATTAAATGATCCCGTGAAAAGGAAGAGATATGACAATACAGGATCATTAGCAGATTATGATTTAGAAGATGAAGGGTTTGATTGGAAAGATTATTTTGAATCCATTAATGAAAAAATAACCGTTGAGATGGTTGAAGAAGACAGATTAAAATATCAAGGTTCCGAAGAGGAAAAATATGATATTTTGAACAATTTCATTTATTACGATGGAGATTTTCTTAAATTATTTGAATTGATTCCACATTTAGAATTCACTGAATCAGAAGAACAAAGAGTTTATAAGATTATTGATAAAGAGTTGAATAATTTACAAGTCAATGATAGTGTACGAAAATCATGGGAGAAATATACTAAATCAAGAAAAACTAAAGTAAAACAAATGTTAAAGAAGTTAGCCAAAGAGGCGAAACAAGCAGAGGAGTTACAGCAACTACTTCAAAACAAACCTAAAAAAGGTCAAGATTTGACTAGTTTGATTAAAAGTCGTCAAGCAAATCGATTAGATGATTTAATTAATAATTTGGAAAGTAAATACAAGGATAAAAAGGGTAAGAAAAGATCTCCTAAAGATATAGATGAAGATGAATTTGAAAGAATTCAAAATGAAATAATGAAAAAGAAGAAATAACTCACTACGTACTTAAAAAAGGGTTATATAGATGTTTAAGATTTAATATATGTATAGGAGTGTTTAATGGTAACAAAAATATATTGACGCGAAGCATAATTAGGATTAAGCGTGTCTTGAGAGACAAAAGGAACACTAACAATTAAAATTCTCGCATTTACAACAATACTCACACAGATCATCATCTAAAATCAAAACAAAAAAAATTGTACTGTTGATGATTTTTTTCCTCTGTGCGTTGCCAAATTTGATTTGATTTGAGATTGATACTTCTATTATTTTCTTTTCCTTTACAACCAAATAATAATCTATTCTTAATTATTGTTTGATTGAATCACTCATCTACAATGTCTGAATCAGAATCTGATTATTTTACTGATGGGTCAGAAGATGATTTTGTTCCAACTTCTAAAAAATCCACCAAGAAAAACGCGTCTTCAAAACTGAAACAACCTCTTGGTGATGCAACCAATAGCACTGTCAGTTCATCGCGTTCATCGACCCCTAAGCCTACCAATGCTTCAGAGACATATCAAAAGCTTTCCCAATTAGAGCATATTTTAAAAAGACCCGATACTTATATCGGATCTGTTGAGAAAACCAAAACAGAAATGTGGTGTTTTGACGCAGAAACTGAATCTATGGTGTTCAAAGAAGTCACTATTGTTCCTGGGTTGTATAAAATCTTTGATGAAATTCTAGTTAATGCTGCTGATAACAAAATCAGAGATCCCAGTATGAAGAATATCAGAGTCAAAATCGATGCTGAAAACAACATAATAGAAGTAATGAATGATGGGAAAGGTATACCAATTGAAATGCACACCAAAGAAAATATGTACATTCCTGAATTGATTTTTGGTAACTTGTTAACTTCTTCCAACTATGATGACGACCAGAAAAAAGTTACTGGTGGTAGAAATGGGTTTGGTGCTAAGTTGTGTAATATTTTCTCTACCCAATTTGAAGTGGAAACTGCTGATTTGAATATGGGGAAATTGTATAAACAATCTTGGACAAATAATATGTCAAATGTGTCAAAACCAAAAATCACCACTTTAAGAACCAAAAAGGAATATACCAAGATTACTTTCAGACCCGACTTGAGTAAATTCGATATGGACTGTTTGGATAATGATCTTTTATCTGTTTTAAGAAGAAGAGTTTATGATTTATGTGGTACTGTGAAAAACTGTAACATTTATTTAAATGATAAGAGGTTGAACATCTCCAGTTTTAAAGGTTACGTGGAAATGTATGTCAAAGCTATCAAAGAAAGGTCACCTGAACCTGAACCACAAGATGGAACCATTAAAAATTTCACCACCATTGTACATGAAGTGTTTAATGATAGATGGGAAGTTGCATTTGCTGTTAGTGATGGTTCATTTAATCAAGTCAGTTTTGTCAACTCCATTGCCACAACATCTGGAGGTACACATGTCAAATACGTTTCCGATCAAATAATCAATAAGTTAGTAGAGACCTTATCCAAGAAGGAAAAAGGTAAGAAGAAACTTATGATTAAGCCTCAAGAAGTGAGGGATAATATGTTTTTATTTATCAACTGTCTTATTGAAAACCCTGCTTTCACTTCCCAGACTAAAGAACAATTAACAACAAAAGTGTCTCAATTTGGTGGTAAAGATAAGTTTGTTGCTAATGATAACTTAATCAACCGTATTTTGAAAACCAGTATAGTAGATAAAATCAGAGCTATTGCCAACGCCAACGAAGACAAGGCACTTCAAAAAGCCGATGGTAGTAGAAAACTGCGTATTAAGGGTCAAGTTAATTTGGTTGATGCAAACAAAGCTGGTACAAAAGATGGACACAATTGTACTTTGATCTTAACAGAAGGGCTTTCTGCTATGAATTTAGCTGTTGCTGGGCTTTCCGTTGTTGGGAGAGATTATTATGGATGTTTCCCGTTACGTGGTAAATTATTGAATGTTCGTGAAGCTTCGGCAGATCAAATTTCCAAAAATGCAGAAATCAACTCATTGAAACAAATTATTGGGTTGCAACATAAAAAAGTTTACACAGCTGAAAATATCAAATCATTGAGATATGGTCATATTATGATCATGACAGATCAAGATCAGGATGGGTCGCATATCAAGGGGTTAATTATTAACTTTTTAGAAACATCTTTCCCTGGATTGTTAGACATTCCCGGATTCTTACTTGAGTTTATTACCCCTATTGTCAAAGTCACTGTTAAAGCAAGAGGTGCTGGTGGTAAACGTGTTATACCATTCTACACAATGCCGGAATTTGAGCATTGGAGAGATACTGAAGGGAAACAATGTCGTTGGACTCAGAAGTATTACAAAGGTTTGGGTACTTCTACTCCTATGGAAGCACGTGAATATTTTACTGCCTTGGATCGTCATTTAAAGAGATTTCATGCATTGCAAGGTGAAGATAAAGATTACATTGATTTAGCATTTCTGAAAAAGAAAGCTGATGAAAGAAAGGAATGGTTACAAGGGTTTTTACCAGGTACCCATCTTGATCCTGAGATTACTGAAATTCCAATAAGTGATTTTATCAACAAAGAGTTGATTTTGTTTTCAATGTCTGATAATGTAAGATCGATTCCGTCGGTTTTAGATGGGTTCAAACCAGGTCAAAGAAAAGTCTTGTATGGTTGTTTCAAGAAAAAATTGAGAAGTGAAATTAAAGTTGCACAATTAGCAGGGTATGTGAGTGAAAACACGGGATATCATCATGGTGAACAGTCATTAGTGCAAACTATAATTGGTCTTGCCCAAAATTTCGTTGGATCAAACAACATTAACGTATTAAAACCAAATGGTTCTTTTGGTTCGCGTGCTGCTGGTGGTAAAGATTTCTCTGCTGCGAGATATATTTTCACAGAATTGAGTGAGATTACTCGTAAAATATTCAATCCATTGGATGATCCCTTGTACACTTATGTTCAAGATGATGAGCAAACTGTTGAGCCTGAATGGTACTTGCCAGTTTTGCCTATGATTTTGGTAAATGGTGCTGAAGGTATTGGTACCGGTTGGTCTACAAATATTCCTTCATACAATCCAAAAGATCTTGTTACAAATATCAGAAGATTAATGAATGGTGAAGAATTGCAGGAGATGACACCATGGTATAAAGGATGGGGTGGTGACCTTGAACCAATGGGACCGCAAAAGTTTAAAGTTTCTGGACGAATCGAACAAATTGATCTGAATACAGTTGAAATTACTGAAATCCCAGTCAAAACTTGGACTAACAACGTCAAAGAATTTTTGCTCAGTGGGTTTGGGAATGAAAAGACCCAGCCATGGATTAAAGATATGGAAGAACACCATACTACATCGATCAGGTTTGTTGTCAAATTGACTGATGCGGAAATGCAAAAGTCGTTGCGTATTGGTCTTTTGGAGAGGTTCAAGTTGGTTTCTTCATTGAGTTTGGCCAATATGGTTGCCTTTGATCCTATGGGTAGAATCAAAAAATATAATGATGTTTTAGAAATAATTAAAGATTTCTATTATGTTCGATTAGAATACTATCAAAAGAGAAAAGATTATATGACTGACAATTTACAAAATCAATTGTTGATGTTGAGTGAACAGGCGAGATTTATCAAGATGATAATTGAGAAACAATTGAGTGTTGCTAACAAGAAAAAGAAACAATTGGTTGCATTGCTAGAAGAACATAATTTTACAAAATTCAGTAAAGATGGGAAACCAATCAAATCCAGTGAAGAATTATTGACTGGTGACGATGCCGATGAGGAAGAGGAAACACAAGAACAAGAAGGTGACGAAGACGTCGGTAATACCTCTGTAGCTAATATTCAAGAAGGAGAGCCCGAACAAGCAGCCCATGTTCCAGAAACAATTTATTCATCCTATGATTATTTGTTGGGTATGGCAATTTGGTCTTTAACTTATGAACGTTTTATGAGAATAATGCAACAACGTGATCAAAAGGAAGCAGAATTGAATGCATTATTGTCGAAATCAGCAAAGGATCTTTGGAACCAAGATTTAGATGAATTTTTGGCTGAATTTGACAAGTTTTTACTTCGTGACGAACAAGAAAGAGAATCTTTGGCTTCTAACGGGAAGAAAAAATCGACAAAGAGAAGAGCCAAGGCTACTGCTACCAAAGACCAGCCAAATAATAAAAAAGTCAAAGTTGAACCAAAAGAAAAGAAAAGTATTTCAGCTAAGCCAGTTGTTAAGAAAGAGGCTTCAAATGAACCGCAAGCGTCATCTTCTTCCAAGCCTAAAGAAAAAGATGATATTTTATCATTCTTCTCTTCATCAAGTAGTAGTGCTAAAAAGATAACTAAACCATCAGGTAGAGCAACATCAAATAAAGAAATTGAAACAATTACACTTTTCAGTGATGACGATGATGATGAGGATATATTTAATTTGAATCTGTCTTCTTCCACTAAAGTTAAAAAAGAGGCCAAATCAAGGTCTGCTACGCCAGCTGCTGAAAAATCTAAAAAACTGAAATCCTCCGGTAAGCAGTCTATTTTAGACGAATTAGAAGATCTTGAAATATTAGGAAATTTTGATAAACCAGAACCAAAAGAGAGAAGAACTAGAGAAACTGCTTCTACAACAAAGAGAAATACTAAGAAAAAACCGGTCATTATAGATAGTGATGACGAGGATGAGGATGAAGAAGACGATATTGTTATGAGTGATGGAGATGACGATGATGATTTTATTGTAGATGAATAGAAAACTGTTGTATATGTGTAAAATTAGAACCAATAGATTTGACTGTATGTATAAAGTCCAGCTCTTTTAGTGTTTCAATAAGCATATTCTAATTCAGTCGTTGACATCAACAACAATATCCTTGGAGCTACGTACGACAAAATACAAATAAAACTAATTATAAATATATTTACTATGTGTTTCTACACATGACTATTTTCTTTCAAAAAAATACTAACTAATGACTTTAATACACTCTCTTGGCTGGTGGGACTGGTTTACAATCGTTTTCGTCCAATGTGGTCTTGACAACATCTCTATAATCCAATCTCACTGGACCACCAACGGTTTCTTGGTAAGATAATGTGTGTTTTCTCCAGTTGACATCATCTCTATCTGGGAAGTCATCTCTAGAATGAGCACCTCTTGATTCTGTTCTAGCAGCAGCAGATGCAGCAGTTTGGGTAGCACAAGTCAACAAATTTTGTAATTCCAAAGTTTCAACCAAATCTGAGTTCCAAATCATAGAACGGTCAGTAGTCTTGACATCTTCAAAGCTCTTGTCCACTTCTCCAATATGCTCCACACATTGGTCCAAAGTTTCTTGAGTTCTAAACACAGCACAACCCTTTTGCATAGTCTTTTGCATTTCTAATCTGATATCAGCAGTTGGTTTAGAACCGTTGGCGTTTCTGAGTTTGTCCAAGTTAGCAATTGATTCATAACCAATATCTTTAGCGTGATCTGGGATTGGAGTACCTGGTTGCAAGTTATCTCTAATGGTGTGGGCAACAGCTCTTCCAAAAACAACCAAATCCAACAAAGAGTTGGCACCCAATCTATTGGCACCGTGTACAGAAGCACAAGCAGCTTCACCACAAGCTAACAAACCTGGAACAACTTCATCGTTACCATCAGCACTCTTTTTCAAAACTTCACCTTTCCAATTGGTTGGGATACCACCCATATTATAATGGACAGTTGGTAAGATAGGAATTGGTTCTTTAGTAACATCAACACCGGCGAAAATGTGGGCAGTTTCAGAAATACCTGGTAATCTTTCTTTCAACACTGGAGCTGGAATATGACTCAATTGTAAGTACATGTGATCCTTTTCTGGACCAACACCTCTACCTTCGTTAATTTCCATGGTGATAGCTCTAGAAACAACATCTCTGGAAGCTAAATCTTTGGCTGATGGAGCATATCTTTCCATAAATCTTTCACCTTCAGAGTTAACCAAGAAACCACCTTCACCTCTAGCACCTTCAGTGATAAGACAACCGGAACCATAAATACCCGATGGATGGAATTGAACAAATTCCAAATCTTCTAATGGCAAACCAGCTCTGGAAACCATAGCGTAACCATCACCAGTACAAGTGTGAGCAGAAGTACAAGAGAAGTAAGCTCTACCGTAACCACCAGTAGCCATAATGGTTCTGTTAGCAAAGAATCTGTGCAAAGTACCATCTTCTTCATTATAAGCAATGATACCAATACAAGCACCATCCTTCATCATCAAATCCATGGCAAAGAATTCAATAAAGAAATGACAGTCGTGTCTCAAAGATTGACCGTATAAGGAGTGCAACAAGGCATGACCAGTTCTATCAGCAACAGCACAAGTTCTGTATGCTTGACCACCTTTACCAAATTCTTTGGATTGACCACCAAAAGCTCTTTGATAAATTCTACCCTCATCATTTCTTGAGAATGGGACACCATAATGTTCCAATTCGTAAATAGAAGCTGGGGCTTCTTTAGTCATATAATGAATAGCATCTTGGTCACCTAACCAATCGGAACCTTTAACGGTATCATAGAAATGCCAATGCCAGTCATCTGCGTGCATGTTACCTAAAGCAGCGTTAATACCACCTTGTGCGGCAACAGTATGTGATCTGGTAGGGAACAATTTAGAAACACAGGCGGTTTTGAAACCTTCAGAGACTAAACCGAAAGCTGCTCTCAAACCAGCACCACCGGCACCAACGACAACACAGTCATATTCGTGGTCAACGACGTGGTATTTTTGACTCATATACTTGGCAGCATTGAAATCTTGACCTTTGACATTTGATCCAATAACTTGGGATCTAACAGAAGATGAAGATAACAATCTCTTTGTCACTGCTGAACTTTTCACTTGATTACGCAATGAAGTCAACATGATTGAAATTCAGTTTTATGGGGGAGGAAGTGGGAGTGGGAATTGTAGGAACAAAATAAATAAATAGGAGAATAAAAAAAACCTTTGAAATATGCAAATAATTGGAGGTGGTGAAATAAAATTAAGCTTCCAAGTCTATCTATCTATCTTTTTCTGTCTTTCCTTTCTTTGATTCCAGCCTTGAAAGGATTTAAACTTGTTCTTGATTGGAATTGGAAAAGTATAAAAGAAAAAGAGAAGAAGAAATAATGTTGTTTATGAGAGGAATGAGAAATTTTTTTATTTTTTTTCCGGGTTCTGATTTTCTGGAGAGAATCGGTAAGATTTATTGGATTGAAATTTTTCACTTTACAGAGCAAAACACTTTTATTTCTTTACTAATTCTTGGGGGTTTGCAAGATATAACTTTACAATGTTTTCATTTCTTTATTCACAAATATATTATTGATACAATCTCTGTCATAAATGCTCTATTGTTGTTTAAACTTGTGTAAATTAAAAGAACGTCTCATGATTGGTTTTTGTTTTTTCTTCTATGTATTACAAAATGCTTGAATTTGATAGGCCAGTTTCTGAATGCCGCAACTTCCTATTTTGGTGGATTGACCCCGGGGAAAAAAGAACATAGAGGATTGCAACAACACCAAGAAGAAATAATGAAAGGGAAAAAAAAAGTGCAATTTTTAGAGAGGATTATTGTTTTTTTCTCCGAGGCTCAGACTCATTCGACAAGTTCTACAATAAATATTTACTTTTTTGCAGCTACTTGTTTTGGTGCAACGTTTGGTTGGTCTTGAACTTGAGTGTCAATATTTGGAACAGCTTGTTAGTGTTGAATCGAGTGGCAGATGTTCTACTGTGAATTAAGTCCATAACTACAAGAAATCAGATAATCAATGCATGATAGTTCCTCATGCTTGAATTAGCAAAATGATAAAGAGTAGGCGGTTATCTATAACCTGCTTCTCAAAACAACAAAGCGGAAGTGTGTTGCCATTGTTGTAGAATAGAAATAAATGTAGAGTATCTGTAGCTTGTGCTTTGGAAACTACCTTACGTCATAAATAACGGTGTGATTTCATTAGTAAATTATTGTCAAGTTGAACGAAAGTTAATCGTAATATTTGTCTCACCTATATATTTTGCAAAATTATAAACACAAACTAAAGGTAACTAGCATGAATAGACAACGGGATCGCATCAATTGGAGGATCAGTACCATACCAAATGTTATAATTCTTTTTAGCATTTGTTTGAGCAATGCTTGAGGTCTCTACCGCATAAGTATCATCTAATATTTTACCATCTGACTGAATATCTATTAACAACGGAGTATTTGGACTCAATTGAAGAATGTTATTGATTACAGTTAAATAAAACCTAACTTTGTTATCATAGAAAATGACTTTATTAAAATCATCGTACTGGTAATATGAAGTTTGATCATCAATGTACAAATCATAGCTTGGGAATTTCCCAGTTCTGTAAGAAATCTTGTGTTCGTTGATTTCTTGATTGGTGGAGTTGGCGTAAAGCTCTATTTTATGAATAGTAGCTAAAACGTATATTGGGAAGAATAATAGTAGAAGATTCATAATTTAGAAAGATTATTGATTGTAGAAAAGTGAAAGAATAGTCGATAATATAAAGAAGAGAATAATAATTTATTTATTTATTTATTTCTAGAAAAAATGAATTCAAGGGATGTGATGACAGTGGAAGCAAAAAAAATGAATGATGCCCCTTCTTCTTCTTCTTCTTTTGGGTCTTTATTGTTACCAGACTTCAATATGATTTCCTAATTTAGCAACTTTACGTAAAATTAAAATGCGGGAAAAAAAAGCAAAAATCGAGAAAAAAAATTTTAGCAACACATACAACCACTCTCCATTCAACTATATGTTTGATTAGCTGGCATACTTGTTGTTATGGTTACTTTCATAGCTTGAGATGGAACAATACTAGATTTGGGGTAGTAATATATAGCATAGTATTCATTTGAATAGTTGTGTGGATCATCAACATTCTTCATTGCATATAACCTATCGGAGTAAGTAAATGTAAGGTCTCCATTTTTCTTTATTTTGATTTTAAAAGGATAATGAACAGAAGATAATTGTAAAAAATTATTCACCAGTGTCAAATAGTAAGGGAACAAGTAAACATAGTAAAAAAATACATGATACATCTTGGTGTCATAAACGAGTTTTTGAGCATTTTTGGGGTCTCCTAAAAACAAATAATTGTACCCTTCTCCTTCATGTAAAGAAAATAATCCTAACCCGTTTATAGAACTGTTGTCTGATTTTGCATATAAGCTGATTGATATTAACTCACAGAAACAATGGCTAATGATTATGAGTATAGAAAGGAAAGTGTGTTGTATATATTGTATTTGCATTCCTAAAGTTGATTTGAAGAAATAGGAGTTGGGTTTGGCATATATAGAGTTGGTTGCAAATTTCGTGAAAATAAAATCAAAGGATTTCAATAATTATTTAGGCTGGTAATCTTTTCAAAAATAATTGTTTTGCTAGAGTACGTTACTTTTAGTTCCGTTAGATATGCTTTATGGTTTATGCACTCTATATTAGGTAATTATTCCAATATGTATTCGAAAGCTATCCTCAAATATTGTATTCAGAAGGCGATGATATACACATGTATTCCTAAACAGACATAAACTACAAAAACTACGTACAACACTAACATACATGCGTATTTATATACTAAAATTATCACGCCTTCTTAGCATAAACAGTTACTTTCGGCGCGTGCTTGGGGACATTATTCTTATTAGCATAATATTTAACAGCATAATGATCCTTAGAATAGTTTATTGGATCACCAATATTTTTAACGGCATACAATTTATCATCACCTCTGAAATTCAATTCACCATTTCTTCTCATGACAACTCTTTGAGGGTTACCTTTGGACAACTGTAAGATATTTCTTTGAATGCCAAAATAATATCTTGTGTGTGGATCAACTTGTTGATAAATATAATAGTTCTGATCGTCATAAATCAATTTTTGGGCATGATTGGGAGGACCTAAGAAAAAGTAATTAATACCTGGTCTTTCTTTAACAGAATACAATCCATTCCCGTTGACAGTTTGGTTTTGAGATCTAACATATAAGTAAACATTTTGTATTTTACCTAAAATTGGAGCAACAAAAAGTAAGAAAGTGAAAAGAATAAAGCTAATAGATTTCATATTTGGTTAGTAAGATATCTTGAAAGTAGTGAATAAGAATTGAGAAAAGATTGGCAAAAGTGGGATTAACTCACCCTTATTTATAGTATTTCATTACTATGCTATAGTTGGGAAGAAAGAAGGGGCTATGGCAGACAGTTCTCCACATTGGAGTGGTTGGTGTCGTTGAAAATCAAAATTGTAAACAAATGGTTGCAAAAAGAAAGCAAAACAAACGTTTCAAGAAAAACTCCTCATATTTTTCTTAGAATCAAAGGGGATAGATGTCTTGTGAGTGTTGTCATATTGACAAAGCTTAAATGGCTATGCTATTTGTTTACAGTCTTCAAATCAAATCCATGGAATAGTCTATTTGTGAATATCCACATCGTTATTGCTACAATTCTAGCCTTGCGGGGTAGCAGCAATCAATAAGTTTGATTCAAGCCAGGAAATGAAACAACACTTTCTATTACTCCCAGGTCAGTTAAAGGTTGAACATGGCTTATAATTCAAAATTATGACTTTCTCTTAAATGCTAATAATCAGTTAAACTGTGAACACTTAACACAAAATGTTACACCAACACTTTTAACAAAATTTGTTCAATATTTATCCAAAGTTCAACTTATTGACATAGATAGTATTGTCTCAATAAGCTTTTTGAACACACACTTTAACAGCAACCCCCCGATCCATAGCAAATGATCATTACTAACTTTAATGGGACATAATAATTACATTTCAACACCGTATTTCCTACACGTTTATAACTTGGTCGTGTGTCATTCACTAAACACCAAACAAAAAAATGTGTAACCGAATGATTATCAATTTTTTTTGAGTGGACACGAGAAATAAATAAACTCTTGGGATTCAAATTTGCCAACCAAATCTTTTTATTCAATAATATACAAAACCTCACTTCCACTATGGATAATGATGAATTGACAGCATCTGTTTGGGATGATGCAGTGTCTCCTAGCAACAATGACGACTTTGGCTCAAATGGACTTGGCAATTCTAGATTACACAATTCAGTAGTTGCTCCGTTATCGAATCAATTCAGCTCACTAGCTATGGATGACCCCTTTGCCAATCCATTAGGATTTGGTAATGACGATCAAAAAGGTTTTCAAAAATATGCCCAAGATGAAGATGAAGATGAAGAAGACGAAGATGATAATGATTACAACAAACAATCGTCGTACTACAATGCAGTCGATGAACAAACCCATGAATTGAAAAAAGAGGAAAGAAAAGAACATTCAAATGAAATATTATCTAAATTAACTCATGGTGCCGAAGATAGTGATATATTAGAATCTTCAAATGTTAAATCGCCTGGGAAGATATCTTCATCTGGGGCGTTGTTTCATGATAAAGGATCTCCATTAAAAGTTATTTCTGCAGATGCAGAGACAACCAAATCACCAACTCGTTTGACCAAAATCAAAACTACCAAGTTCAAGGCAACCAGACCAAGAAAATTCAGTTCTAAAATAAATGTGCAACATATGAATGAAAGCAGTACAAATCCATTGGGTCCACTAAGTGTAGATGATAATAAAGAAAATGAAAATTCAGAATCGAACCCACAAGCAGATTTCAATGGGGAATCAATAGCCAAGGAAGCCGAAGCGCCTCTTTATGATATAAATAATGGACCTGACTCACCACAAAAACCACTGCTGATCAAAAGCAAAAGACCACAAGCAAATGAATCGGATCCACAATCCAATAAATTAGAAATAACTGTAGGGGACCCTACTAAAGTTGGTGATTTAACTACAGCTCATGTTGTATACACAATTAAAACGGTGAACAAGAATTTAGATTCAAAGTTTTTCCCAGCAGTCGAACTGGTGCAAGTTTCTAGAAGATATAGAGATTTTCGATGGATATATCACCAATTACAGAATAATCATCCCGGGAGAATAATTCCACCTCCACCTTCCAAACAAACTTTTATTGGAAGATTCAATGAAAATTTTATTGAAAATCGAAGGTTATCATTAGAAAAAATGTTGAGTAAAATCAATCATCACCCTTTGTTGTGCAACGACCCAGATTTTGTTATGTTTTTAACAAGTCAAGATTTTGTCAATGAATCTAAGGAAAGAGAAAGATTATCAGGATCGGGAGCATCACTACAAAACAGTGAATATTTGGATGGCAATAAAGATGTGGCAATGTCCTCTAATGTTGCAGCTGCAGCAGCTACTGCTGCTGCCACTTCAGGTGGATTTATGAGTTCTTTGTTTTCAATGTCAACTAAAGTAACAGAGCCAGATCAATATTTTATTACCAAGAAACAATATATTGACGATTTGGAGTATAATTTAAAACAATTTTACAAAACAATTGAACTAATAGGTCAACAACGTTTGGATATGATTGGGATATTGGATGAGATTGCATTGACCATGAGTGAATTGGCTGGATTGGAGATTTCCAAAGTTACGAGTGATTTGTTATCAGCATTCAGTGAAGTGGAATTAAAAATTAAAGATAATCTTGATAGAATCAATTTACAAGATCAATTGACATTGGGGTTCACTATTGAAGAATACCTTCGAATCATTGGTTCAATTAATTTTGTGTTTGATACGAGATTAAATGTTTATCAACAGTACCATAATTCTAATCAAGAATTGAGTAAAAAGCAAGCTCAATTGGATAAATATACACGAAAACAACAACAACCTGATAAGATCAATCAATTGAATTTTGAAGTTGATAAATTGAAACAAAGAACAGAATCGTTTGAGAAAAGTTTTAAAGAGATAAGTGAGACGATTAAACAGGAATTGGAGAATTTTGAATATGAAAGAATTGATGATTTCAGAAATAGTGTAGAAATCTTTATTGAAAGTGCTATTGAATCACAAAAGGAAGCAATCGAATTGTATGAAACATTTTATGAAAGACAAAATTTAGGAGACGTCTAGTGCAAAGGGTGGAAAAGTAAAAAAAATAAAAAAAAGTTGTTATCTAGGATGTATAATAATACTGCAATACAAAATATAGTAACAAATATAATAAAAAGGACAACCACAGTTTAGTGAAGAGGGGTCACCAATTCCAACTATGGCACCAGTTATTATCGGCTGTTGTTGTTGTCGGTCTCAATGTTATCTGGGGAATGTAAACAATAGATGAAATCTGTAGAATTGTTAATCCTATCCCCTTTCTTCTTTTCTCCTCTCCTTCTCCTTCCATATTTGATGGTTATCAATTTGTTTAACATTTTTTTAAAAACAATTACTATTTTTTTTTCCCTCTTTGTTATGAGAAGATTGTCAACTCGACCATTCTGCAGTATGAGTTAAATTACTCTAACTTCTCTATTTATAATTCATCGAGGAGGAAAGAGGAAGGTTTCTTACATTATCAAATCGGCACAGCAAGGGTTGTTCAGACAACGCTTTCACTTTTATCGTTCTATTTCTTAATTTTTTTTTGTCTACCTCACGTGTCGGAATTTGTTGACACCCCACGACTTTGGCAAAAAAAATAAAAAATTGTAAACAAACAAATAACCAATACTCTTTCCATTTTGTTTCAATAATACTTCAATATGGCAATTAAACGGAAAAAAAAAGCAAGTGGTCGATGAAGTGGCTATGGCAAAAGCCATAAGTGATATAAAAAATGGATTATTGTTGTCTTATAGAAAAGCAGCAAAGAAATATAACCTTTGTCATGAAACCATAAGGAAACGTATGAATGGAGTACTACCCAAACAAATAGCCCATAGAGGGAAACAACTCTTCACCCCTCAACAAGAGAAGGAGATAGTCAAATGGATTATTGAGTCTGATGAAGCAGGAAATGGACGTAGCCGTCATGATATCGTTGAATATGCAGAGCTATTTTTACTGTTGGACAGACAACTGGCTAGTATCGGTGGTTCTTGGTTTGAACGCTTTAAAAAAAGGCATAAGGAGATCCATGTTGTTCAAGGAAGAAAAATATCAAGTTTGAGAGTAAAGGCAGCAACTCCCGATCAGATAAAAGAATATTTTCATAAATATGACCTGATTGTCAGACAACATCAAATTCCCAACGAAAACATATTTAATTATGATGAATCTGGGTTTATTATGGGTCAGGGTAAGAGTTCAAGAGTGGCTGTACCTAGCTATAAAAATAGAACTTACGTTAAGTCTACTGAGGGCAGAGATAGTTGCACTGTTATCGAAGCAATCARCATGAGTGGAGAAAAATTAATTCCGGGGATAATTTTTAAAGGACAAACTCTAAGAACCGGCTGGTTTAATGATGATGCTTCAGACTACTACTACTCAGTCTCCAAATGTGGATATACTTCTTATTGGTTGTCTTGGCGTTGGTTGGAGGAGGTTTTTATTCCCCAAGTGAAAGAAAAAACTAATCAAGGAAAAGTTTTGCTAATAATGGATGGGCATGGAAGCCACAAAACTAAGAAGTTCAGAGAAACCTGTGAGGACAATAATATCATTCCATTGTATTTACCGCCTCATTCAACCCATTTGTTACAGCCTTTGGACCTTGGAATCTTTGGACCAATAAAATATGGATACAAAGTAAAATTGTCAAAATTGGCCCATGCCCTTGGGACAGATCCAGTTAAGCAGCAGTTATTTTTACTGAACTACTATGAAGCAAGACAGGAAAAGTTAACCAAAGAAAGAATCATTCGATCCTGGGAAACTGCTGGCCTTAATCCATTTGATGTTGACAAAGTGTTAAATTCGTCCCAAATGATTGCGGCGAAAATCAATAAAGAGATAGATGATTATGAAAATAATAGAGACGAACATACTCAACAGGATGATGTTGAAATTGGACTATATTTAAGGGGAACGCCAGATGAAGAGCTTATTGACAAGTTGACGAAAAAAATTGATTTTCTTGAATTGGAAAATACACAATTAAAAACGGATGTTGCACATTTGCAAGCAGAACTTACCAGCGCTAAATTAGAGATTGACAACTATAAAGAAGCTCTAAAGAATAAGAAACCACCAGGAAGAAGTTCTGCCATTCCTATGGATGAAAATCAAGGCTTCAAGCGAGCAGCGCCCTATGCCAAAGAATATCGTCAAAACCCACCAAAGAAGAACAAACGAAAAGCTTTAACGGATAYGACAAATTGTACTAATGGTAGTAATAGTTATATCAGAAGTTTGTAGGAATTTAGTGAATAGTCGTAGAGTTAGAGTTGAATTTATGTGTTTTATGATTATTGTCAAATTAGTAATTTTTTGCCAAAGTCGTGGGGTGTCAACAATTTCGAACACGTGAGGTAATTACAAAATTAGTTTAATAGTTTCACTTGGTATCAAGGCTAGAAAAGTTTCTATCTCAGTTTATACGGTTATTCCGGTTATAGAATAATCACCATTTCAACCAAGTTAATATGAATTGCATATTGTTGTTATTATTCGGGAATTATCTTGGTCTAAGTCTGTAGCCTATGTATGAAGGAAGGCTATGTTGGAGGGCGGGGATAATTTCAAGTGAATGTTGAAGATAATACTAATGACGATAGCATAAAAATAAATAGAATTATAATTGTTTGAAGAATAAGAGATAAGTGTGGTGCATTACACATGAGAAATTTAACAATACATGCAAGAAAGAGGCCATTTTCTTCTTCAAACTCATTGGATGGTTTAGCATTAATTGGAAACGGAACTAAGTAAAAACAGAACAGATGGAGAAAAGGAAATGAAATAATAAAATTCTCCACAGTTAAGAATTTGCTAACTAAGTTTATTATTGAAATTTCATTTCTTAGTTTTCAATTCTAATTGAAAAAGGGAGGGGGGAATAGGGAACGAAAGGAATTATTCATTTATAAATTTTCAAAATTTTTAGATTGTTCTAAATTCTACTTTGCACTTGTTTTCCTCTCACCCCTGACACTCTGACACCCTTTATCCCTTGAAATTGATATATTTATAAATAAGATATAAGTTTTCCTCTAAAATTTTTTTATTCTTTTTAGTTCTAGTTAAGTTTTATTTAAACAAAATCAATTGAATTAATATTTGAATCATATTTTTGTGACTCACAACGGGGAAACCTTTTTTTTTTTCGTTTTTATGTTTTTCTGATTTTTCTTGTCCCTGTTTTATTTTTTCATATTCATATCTTAGTTTGATTTAATTTTTTACATATATATCAAGTTCTTGCTTCTTGGAGTCATCATCCTTGGTTTTAAATTCCCATATTCGATTAAACATGAGTACTCAAGTACATTTAAACCCTACTATGCTATCGATACTATCTATATCACGAGATAAGTATTGGATATTCATCAGTTCTATTTTGCAACTACTATATCATTCAGTTGACAATTCAAACTTTCAAAAATCAAGTATCGGTAATGAAGATGATGACGACGATGATGGTAATGGCTTAGATGAATACAGTTCAAATACTTCTGCTTCAGATGGTGATGGATTAAACACAAAGTTGGTTGATAATTCGAGCAAATTACCTCCTAGCCCTCCACTTGAAGAACCAATTGAAGAAGACACTGAAACCGAGGATTATTTCTTTCATATTGCCTTGACTCCTGTTGAATGTACCATTATCTGTTCACAAAAACTAATGAAACAATATTTCCAACAACCAATTGAAATTTGCAAACAATTAAACTATCATGATGTCCAATTGCTACCAGAAAAATATTTATGTTTGAGTGTTGATTGTGATGGGAGTTCCGATAATTCATTAAGAATTTTGGAATTAACGAAACCATTGTCGGAAAACAATATTTCTTTATTTTTCATATCTAGTCACTTCAATGATATTGTATTGATCCCTTATGATTTAAAACAAAAAGTAATTAATATTCTTACGAAAAATAGTTTTGAATTTCTGGATGTTTCTAATAGTTATATCCCTACATTTGGTGCATCACCGATTGCTACTGAGTTTGATTTTGAACAAGGTTCGAAAAAATTGGAAGAAAGAACTTTTGAATCATTCAAACAATCACAAATTCATCCTATGATCAATAATAAAGTGAAACTATTACTCACAGGTTCAAGACAAGGTGAAGTTAACAATGCAATTATAAAATCCGCCAGAATCTTATCATCCACAGAAACAATACCAAATTATTTTGCCATTACCAGAACTTATTATAATGAAGTATCTCTTGTCTTGCCAAAATCAAGTAAGCAAAGAATTAGATTAGGATTTGATTCTAAATATATTATTGGATCAACTCAAGATATAATTATACCCATTACAATAGATTTTTCAAAACTCCCCTTGGATTCTACGGGTATAGTTGCTGGATTAGCAAGTAAGTTGATTACTGCTGGTGAAAATGTTTCTGAATTGTATTATTTCTCAATGGCCAGGTCTGGTGTGGTTATGATTCCACAAGAAAATATTGAGACTATAGCTAAGATTTTACATGACGTATAATCAAAAAAAAAAGGCCGTTCAATACTTTTACTATATATATCTCTTATGTATCTACATCCGTTAATAACACAATTAATTTTTTCTTTTACAAGCAACATTGTTTATGTATTCTCAGTTCTTAAACTATATTCATCCCTATTTACAACTTTAGTTTCTTTTACCATTCTTCTTCTTAGATTTCAAACTAGTACTCCAACCATCTTCATCAACTGTTTGAACTTTGTCTGCTGAAGAAATGATGGCGGCTGACCAAGATACATGATCTCCACCACCAATTTGTTGATCAACTTTTTGTCTTCTCTTTAAAAATTCTTGAGCAAACCTTCTTCCATCCATAGTGGCTGAAGAACTGTATATGGTTTCAGCAATTAATGAGCTTGAATCAGCAGAATTTGGTGGTAAAGTAATGAAAATTTCCAATAAATCATCTTTAGAAACAGTTGGATATAAACTTGTCATACTGGATCTAGCCCATACCAAAAAGTCTTCTCTAATGGCTTGAGCATTTACAGCAGAAACAGTTTGTTTATTGGCAGAAACTGAGCGCAATAATTGAGGAGTTGTTTTCGAAACTGAAGTAGGAATAGTAGTTGTAGTGGCAGCTTTCTTTACAACTGGAGCTGAGGCTTGCTTTTTGCTGGTGACGGTAGTCCAAGCTGGTCCATCATCTCTTGGAACTGAATTAGCAATGGCATGAGCAAATGAAGTACTTGGTGAATTGACCTTAGCAGCTGCCTGTTTAGCCTTGGCACGTTCAGCTTCTTCTCTTTGGATTTCGGCTAAAGTTTTAGTGACTGGAACATTAGAAGCAGATCCCCAAGTTGATGGTAAAGCAACTGGAGTTTTCTCAGCTTTAACAGCCTTTTCAGCAGCGGCAGCATTGGCCCAAGCTTTAGCTGCATGTTCACTTTTGATTTGTGCCTCGATTCTCTTTTGTTCATTCAATTTTTCGGCTTCAAGTCTTTGAATCTCTTTTAATGTTAAAGCAGGTTTCTTAGAATCAGCTTTAGCAGCTGCCCATGGAGCCAAGACTTGAGGTGTAGATGGTTTTAATTCAACTGCTTTAACTTGTTCCGGTTCCGGTTCTTGTTGTTGTTCTTGCTGTTGTTCTGGTTCGGAAACTTTAGCAGCAGTTTCGCTTGAAATTGATTGTCTCGATTCAGATGCTGTAGGTTGGACCAATGCGGCTTGATCATTGACAACAGGAACTGATTTGGCTTGATCATGTTGGTTGTTAATTGCATTAGGTTCATCGTCATTCAAAATATCAGTGACAACAGAGTTGTGGATATCATCCAAAACTGGATCCTCGGGTTGTGGAGAAGATTTAGTGTTGACTGTAGATCTGGTTTGTGGGACTCCGCCGATGGAAACTGCCGTGTTATTTTTTGCAACATCAGTTTCTGGTTGAATCGAGGCTAATGGATCTGCGTCACCACCAATTAAGTTTACACTTGAGGTAAAAGGAGAACCAACTCTTGAATGAGACTGAGTAACAGCTTCTGGTAACCAAGGAGACATTGGTGCAGGTTGGCTGATTGAATTGTTCAAAACCGAATGGCCGCCAATTGGCGTTTGTGGATTGCTTCCCGAATGCAAAATGGATGAGGCTGATGTATCAACGCCCCAACCACTATTGACTCTAGACAACGATGGTTGTTGTTGTTGGTGAAGTTGTTGTTGCAACAAAGTTGGCATCGAAGGGAACCCCAAACTTTGGTTAAATGCATCCATGCTGCTAGAAGCAGTAGTATGCTGATTGAATGTATCAATACCAAAATTTGAGCCAGTGAACCCTGTCGCGCCTGTTGGGTTAATAGACGGCAATGGATTGGCAAATGGGTCCAGTTTCATGAAATCATTACCAAACAAATTCGCTTGAGATGAATTGTTCTGCGGTGTACTGCCGAAAGAAGACAACAAGTTGGATTGAAAATTAGGAAAACTATTACCCAGTAAATCATCTGAAAAGAATTGACTGCCTCCACCACCAACACCATTGGTGGTTCTAACACCGTTTCCAGTGACGTTACCACTACTGGTACCAGGACCACCCCTAGGTGCGGTTAAATCAGGTAATGGAACTTTGAAAGGAGTGACATAATTCTGCAAACTTTCACATAAATCCCTCAATGTCCTGAACGACCCTTCTTCTTTCCGTCTTATTTTCAATTCAAGGTTCAAATAACCTCCAGCTAACCAGTCCTGCATCATGTCACCATTGAATGGACCTTGTTCGTTCCCTGAAGGATCAATGTAATGCCATTCAATTTTATCAGAAGTGACTAATGGTCTGAATTTGGAATCAGCACTAGGGAAATCTTTATGTAATTGCGACATCCCTGGTGGTGCTTGTTGAATCGAAGAAATTGTCGCAGTCCCTGTTGTTGCCGAGGGTCCTCCTGTTGCAGTACTAGGCTGGGTAGCTGTATCTACTTCAGAATCTGCACCAATGGTAAGCTTATCTAATGAATCAGTGACCTCTTTAGTGGTTTCCAGTTGATAATCTTCAGATTTAGTTAAATTGCTTTGTAAATCTAAATGATAAATAGGCTCTGGCTTGGATAATTTATAGGGCTCATCCGCGCCAACGGGAACACTATTGTTCAAAATCTGGTCTTTATTATCATACCATACTTGAAATACTTCATTCATGGTATAACGTTTGCCATCTTTGTTTGCAGGGATAGTATTTGTGTGAGGATACTGGTGTGAGTGATGATGATTATGGTGGTGGTGATGATGGTGATGGTTATTGTTGTTGTTACTGTTAGTGCTGTTATGGGATTGATGTTGATTATAGGAAGAAATCTCATCGATATTCCCATTGGTTGAATTTTCTTGCGATTTACGAGCTCTTGAGTACATTGCTAAATTGATAATGAACTTATTTGGTTTTGGTTTAACAAAATGTTTGAATTGTATTGATTTTGTTAGATAATTCAAATTCTGATCGTTATCATTATGGTTGAAAAAAATTTTTTTCTCTCTTTCTCTCTGAGTCTCTCTTTGAAAAAATGCCCCCAATACATTAGCAGGTTTTTTTTTTTCTCCTTCTTTCTTTTTTAACTTTTCATTGATTTCCTGTACTTTAAATGGGAGTAATGTTTGTATTTTATATACAACATGATAATACTACTACTATTTTAAGCTGAATTGACATTGTAAAAGTATAATTTAAACTTTCGAGGACTGACCTAAGAATGTGAACAATGTAAGTTTGTGTTTACCATTGCAAGAGAAGAAGTGTCATAAGCACGAGTGGTAGATGGTATCTAACAAAACTAGCAGATTTCTCATCTATTAGGTGTCTAATGGGTAAGTCTCTTTTGGTATTGTTGATGTGTTTTTGAAGCTCGGCATGTCTTCATACATCAATGAGTTTACTCTTTGCCACGTTCGAGTAATCGCTTTTACAGTATAAGTACATTTAATCCATATTCATTTGATAGACCTCTATTCTATGTAAACTCTACTAAATTCCCATTTGTTTTTCCATTTCAGAGTGGAAATCTTTCACATTGTCACCATTTGCAAATCCTCCAGGGTAAACATCTTCCCAATCGACACTTGAATCTTTGTTTAACAAGATATCTTTATGCATTGAATCAACACCTCCTAATAAACTTGGTCTGAATGACGAGGATTCTACAATTTCCAACTCCATAGCTCTTTTGATTGGAGCACCAGCACCAAATATACGTCTATAAGTTTCCATTCTGTTTTCTTCTTGAGTTTTTTCCCAGTTGGTCACTTGAGATTCTAATGGATGACGATTGTTTATCTTTGATGCTATATTCAATGGGCCCTCTTGTGATCTTAAACTATCTTGCAAAGCAGGAGCATGTTCAGCTGGTTGGCCAAACTTTGTGGTGTTCACGGAAGATTCTTTATTAGTACTGGATGGTACGACTCTCAACGACTATTTCAATAATTGTTAGTATATGGTTCTGGATACATATTGCAAACTTGTGATTGGGTTAGACATACCATTATAGATGACTAGCAATTGTGTTATGATATATGTATATAAGTGGCAAAAATGGTTGAAATCTATTTCAGTGTTCATACATATTTTTTTTTCTGTTGGTTGGGCGTTCTTGTTTGGGTGGATTTAGTTCTTCGCGCACTCGCCATAATACACGATTGCACGACTGATGCCTCTTTTTCACTAAACCAATTCCAATGAAAGATCAATCTGGGAAACTCGATAACAACACAATTGTAGGATGCAGATACTATGGTATCCCTATCAGTAAAAGATTCAAAAGCAAGCTGCTATATACATCAAAGAAGAATTGTTAGTACTAGGCGACTGAGACGCATAAGTCTATGCTATAATACTACAAACTCAATTCCATTGAATTCATTACGTAGGCGATTCAAACAAGTGGCTGGATACGTGTTGCAAAGATTTCAAGCAATACCCTCCTTTGTCTTCTCCTCTTCTCCACGTCTTATTAACTATCCCTTGCTGTTTTGGTATTTCTTTTTTTGTAGAATATTTGCTCGAGGAGAAATTTCCAGAACTATAGAAATGAAAAAACCGATTATTAATTCAAGAGTGTAATTCATTTTTCGTTTCATGGTAACTCCGCCATGATTTGACATCCAGCTTCTTCTATCGGAGATAATTACTAATAACTTTTGATAGAATAACGGCGGTGTACCTAAACTGACCATCGAAGTATTCGGTTGGTGACATTTTGTGCAACTAGAAGAGTTGCGGAAAAACGAGGATTTTTCCATTGCTGAATAATCTCATCATGATTTCAGCTAACAAGTCCGGAACGTGCATGAATGTGTTTCCATTTCGTCAACTATATAAATGAGCCAGTTTTCAGCAATTACAATTCATTTCAATTTCCTTCTTTTTTTTCTCTCTATTCAATCATATCATTGATCATTACTTCAATACATAACACAATTAACAATTAAAAATGTCTGCTCCTAAAGTTGCTACTCAAGTTTTCTTAAAAACCTGTCCATCTGGTTTCATTCATACTAAAGTCAATGAGGACGACTCCACTTTTGAAGTCAAAGAAGTCCCAGTTCCAGAATTAAAAGAAGGTCAAGTTTTAGCTAAAGTGTTATACTTATCCAATGACCCAACCCAAAGAACCTGGTTAAGAAAAGCTGGTGACAACTCCCCAAGTTACATGCCACCAGTTCATGAAGGTACCCCAATGGCCTCATTGGGTTTAGCTGAAATTATTGAATCCAAATCAGAAAAATACCAAAAAGGTGATATTGCTAGTGGTAGAATTTACTGGGCCGATTACGCTGTTGTTCCAGATGTTGTTTTCTTCAACAAAATTGACAAGAGTTTGGGATTGCCATTGGAATTCTTTTTGTCCATTTTGGGTATGACCACTTTGACTGCTTTCTTCGGTTTAACTGAAGTTGGTAAATTGAAGAAATACTTGGACGGACCAAAAGAAGGTGAAAAGGGTCCTGTTGTGTGTGTATCCGCTGCTTCTGGTGCCACTGGATCTTCTGTTGTTCAAATTGCTAAACACTTGTTGGGTGCTTCTAAAGTCATTGGTATTTCTGGTTCTGATGAAAAATGTAAATGGGTTGAAAGCTTAGGTGCTGATTTGTGTGTCAACTACAAAAACTCTGAATGGAAACAACAAGTCAGTGATTACTTAGCTAAAGACAATGAAGGAATTGATGTTTACTTTGATTGTGTTGGTGGGGAAATCTTGAGTTTCATTTTGACCAAGATGAACAAG
Source organism: Candida albicans SC5314 (assembly GCF_000182965.3). NCBI lineage: Eukaryota > Fungi > Ascomycota > Pichiomycetes > Serinales > Debaryomycetaceae > Candida > Candida albicans. Next base: position 1,496,479 of record NC_032092.1, read on the forward strand.
TTTGGTCATGTTGCTGCCTGTGGTGCTATTTCAGGTTATAATGACAATAAAGCTTTTGCTGTTACTTCTTGGCCATTCATTATCACCAACTCATTGAACGTCCAAGGTTTCATTGTCGGTAACTTTGCTGCTCAATTCCCAGAAGCTATCAAGATTCTTGGTGCTGCTGTTAAGGAAGGTAAAATTAAAGTCCAAGGTGCTTACCATGTTGAAAAATTATCTGGTGATGAACCATCTAAGCGTTTAGCTGACATTCCAAGAATTTGGAACATGTTGTTCGAAGATAACAAGCCAAACGGTAAATTGCTTATTAAAGTTGACTAAGAAATCTGTCATGTAAATAGAAAATAAATCAAAATATATGTGTTAATGTTTATGAAATAACTAAATGAAAGTGTAATTTGCAGATTGGAGAGTGTTAACTAAGTAATGGCCATTTATCGTGCTGGGTTTCAGGAATGATTCATAGTTAAGAAAAACTAGAACGAACAAGTTATATTGATGGAAGCACTACTCAGGGATTTTGAGCAAAATTGAATTAATACTACATTAACTCTCATATCTTAGTAGAAATATTTTATATTTAGTTTTCTTTGCTTGAAGATTAAGTCCAGTTACAAAATCTTTAGTGGTTTTCGAGAAACAAACTTGTGTCCTTTTTCCCCATATTATTCTCGAATGAGAAATCCTGAGCCGCACGATGGGCATCTCTAACATCTTGGTCATGGCTCGATATCGGCACAATTTTGTAAAGCACCTACTTTATATAATAGCTGGGTATTATATATAATGACTAGAAGTAAATAATGGCTACATTTTAAATCCTGAAACGTAAACATAAGGCATTGCAAAATTGGAAAAACTTCCAAAATAATAATTTATAAGAGCATTCTATCAATTTATTCATACCAAATAAGTCAAAATCTTTACTATTACTTTACCAGACTCTACTTCCCATACCTTTAAACATAATGGTTACCTTAGATAACAATTTTCTTTAGTATAAATTGCTTTGTTATGGCTCTGAAGTTTCATGTATCACCAAAACTTGTCAGACGCAAGATACGGTATTGGTCACGTGATAACATCCATGCACCAACGTTTGCCATCGCATCTCCTTTTAAACAAGCGAAAAAATAGTATGAGGAAAAATTTTCAAAATCCCATCATCAAAAAAAATTTATCCATTTCATTTCCATTTTAGATTACTCTTTTTCTTTCTTTTATCAGTTTCTCTTGGTTTTATCAATTTGTTCTTGTTCAACAAATATTTCCAATTCAATCTAGTTTAATAATCATACATATACATAATGGCATTCGGAGCTCCAAGAGGTAGAGGCGGTCCAGCAAGAGGTGGCCGTGGTGGTTTCGGTGGCGGAAGAGGTGGCAGAGGTGGTGCCCGTGGTGGAGGGAGAGGTGGTGCTCGTGGAGGATCTAGAGGTGGTGCTCGTGGAGGTGCCAGAGGCGGTGCTAGAGGTGGTGCTCGTGGAGGTAGAGGTGGTGCCAGAGGCGGTGCTAGAGGTGGTGCCAAGGTCGTCATTGAACCACATAGACATGCTGGTGTTTTCATTGCCAGAGGTAAAGAAGATTTGTTAGTCACTAGAAACATTGCCCCAGGTGAATCAGTGTACGGAGAAAAAAGAATTTCTGTTGAAGAGCCAGCCAAAGAAGAAGGTGCTGCTCCAACCAAAATCGAATACCGTGTGTGGAATCCATTCAGATCCAAGTTGGCTGCCGGTATTATGGGTGGTATTGATGAATTGGGTATTGCTCCAGGTAAAAAAGTTTTATACTTGGGTGCTGCTTCCGGTACTTCTGTTTCCCACGTTGCTGATGTTGTTGGTCCAGAAGGTTTGGTTTATGCCGTTGAATTCTCTCATCGTCCAGGTAGAGAATTGATTGGTATGGCCAAAAAGAGACCAAATGTTATTCCAATCATAGATGATGCTAGACATCCACAAAAATACAGAATGTTGATTGGTATGGTTGACTGTGTCTTTGCTGATGTTGCCCAACCAGATCAAGCTAGAATTATTGCATTGAACTCCCACTTGTTCTTAAAAGACGGTGGTTTAGTTGTCATTTCCATCAAGGCTAACTGTATTGATTCTACTGTTGATGCCGAAACTGTGTTCGCCAGAGAAGTCCAAAAATTGAGAGAAGAAAGAATTAAACCATTGGAACAATTGACCTTGGAACCTTATGAAAGAGACCATTGTATTGTTGTTGGTAGATACATGAGAAGCGGAATAAAGAAATAGATTAGGTTATTTTGGGATACTCTAAATTTTAAATAAAAATATTTTGTACAATAGGATTAATACATTTGATTATTGAAAACTAAAAAAAAATAAAGAATGAATGAAAATTTTGGAAACACTGGTATTTAAAGAACTGTAAGATACGACATATATAATAAAATGAAAAATAAAACAATAAGGTCTAATCAACTCTAGCTTCAGACAATGTTAATGGTTTAACGTTATTTGAAAACACTGACGATCCAGATTTGAAACGATTGATTTTCTTCAACTTCTCACGTACTACCATAACAGGAACTGTCAGTTTTGTCACCAAATAATTTGATAATGAACCCAATAACACACCTTTGATGGCACTTTGACCTTTAGACCCAACAATAACCAAAGTAGGTTGCAAATTATCAATGAATTCTAAAATCAAATGTCTTGGGATTGGGTGGTGAATAATTTCAATCACAATATGTATTTGCAATTTGGTTAATTTCAACAAATTCAATACCTGTTGTTTGGCTTTGTTTAACATGTTCAATCGTGTTTGTTCACGAGAAGTTTCATTGGATGTGTTTCCTTTTAAGTGATGATTGGTGTCCCCATCTTCAATGACACACACTATAAACAAAACTGAGCCATCAACTAAAACTGTTCCCAAACTCCACTCTAATGCAAAAATGGATTCAGGAGAGAAATCCATACACAATAAAAACATTTTTGGTTTGACCTTCGGGTTGATTAACTGGAAGAAATTACCTCTTGTGATAGTCTGAATCACCCTTGAATGAGATTTATTTGAATCAACTGGTCCTTCTTTGATAGTTTCATTCAATTGTGATGCAAACTCACTATCCAACTTGTCTTCAACAGCTGATGTATATGGAGCCATAAAATCTTCACTGGAACCTTCGCCTTCTTCTGGTCTTGTTGGAGAAACAGACCCATTTCGAAGTCCATTTTCTTGATCAATGATTTTCTTTCTGTATGCTTGATAATTTTCCAACTTTTGTCTTCTAGCTAATGCGTCTTGATCACTTTCATCTAAATTCAAGTTTGTTCCAGTTAATTTCTGCTTGTCGCTGGCCAATTTATTCAATATTTCTTGATCAATCTTGCTTCCTGCTTTCCGGGCAGCAGCAAAGGCTCTTTCACTGGCAGTTAATTCCTCCAATCTTTTAATTGTGGCACGGTCATTCAAATTAGAATTCTCTAAAATTTGACTGATTTCATTGATTTTTTCATCTTGACAAGCATAGTTGGGTAAAATATTCCCTGTGTCATCATATTGGAATTTCTCATTTGTGTCGTCATCACTTATATGTTCCTCTTCACTGACTTCGTTTTCCCAGAAATCATTATCAGTTTGTTGCTTGTCGGATTTGATAATCCTCTCCAGGGGGTCATGATTGACAATAGACCATTTCAACTCTTTATTAAAATCTTCACGGTTAAGTGATGATGATCGAGAATGAGATCCACCTCTCGGTGATGTTGATCTACCTCGAGTCATGGATTGTTGAATTATGGCTAATTTTTCTGCCTCTAATCTAGATTGACGACTGGCCATGTTGGTGTAAGTTTAATAAATAGAAAAAGAAAAAGGAAGTCTTAAAAATGTTCTATAAGTGTCAGAAACAGAATAGACTATGAAACTTGTATCTGTTGGTTTGGGTTATCGAAAAGAAAATGTAATTGAATGGAGCTTTTCCCTCCTCGTTTCAAAAAAAAAAAGACTAAACTAGTGAACAAGGAGAGAGCAAAAGATTAACAATAAGAAATGTGTGTGCGAGTGAGTAAGTGATTGAGTGACAATCTATTATTACAACGCCAAGGTGTTTTTTCTCCTGGTTGGGACTGTAATTTCTTGCCCCGCCCCTCTTTGTATAGATAGTTAGAGCAATCATTACAATTCCTACTACCACATAAATGTTACACCGAACTTCATATAGCTAAGCATGCTATTGTACACTTTGATGTCTTCGACAGTTTGTTTATTCTTCTTCTTCCTCTTCTTCTTCTTCGTCATCATCTATAAACTCAATTAAAAAGTTTGCCCCTTTGCTAAACTCGCTAATGTCTTTTATACTTTGATCCATGTCAACATCCAAATGAATAACTTTCTTAGGATAAGGTTGAATGACTTCAAACTTAAATGGATAAGAGTTATGATAATCAGAAAGATCTTGAATTGAATTTTTCACATTATCGTCAATATCTAGCTTTTCAATCAAGTCATCAACTTGGTCTGTGTCTAACTCCTCTTGTTCGATGAAAAGTTTCAATTCGATAAACATGTAAAATTCTAATAATGTGATTTCTCCATTGAATAACTCTACTATTCTCTTACCGTTGGGTAACTTCAAAGCTATCTTGCATTTGGCATCAACATCTTGATCAAGGACATTCTGTTCAATGTACTTTGTCGATATCAATTTTAGCAAATAATATTGTCTCAATTGAGACTTTTGTTCAGCCAACTTTTGAGCATTCTCTTCTTGTAATCTCATTTCTTTCTTTATCTTGTCTTGTTGCAAAGATCTGAGATATGCGTCGTCTTGTTCTTGTCTTATCTGTCTGCTAATTTCCATTTCTTGTTTATCAAATCTGGCTGATACTAACTGAGGATTGAATCGCTCCAATAATTTGCCAATATTCTTCAAGATTTTGTTGGTGGTATTAGGAAGTTCCTCTTCAGTGATAAATGGTTTAGCAATATTAGATTTATACACTATTGACATTGAAGGCATTATATCAGGACTGGCAGACACATTGCCAACTAGCATAACATAGGGGAGTCTTTTCACTTTGTAAGTTTGGGCAATTTCAAATGCTTCAGGGGATCTTTCGATATTATTGACAAATATCTCTGTTTCCTTGAACAATCCATTAGATTTGTTAAATAGTTTGTCAAAGTGTTTATGGTTCACCAATGACTCGATAAAGTTTTTAGTTGTGCTAGAATCATTGACCAAAACAACCAAGAGCCAACGATACTCTTTTTGACAAAACAGATGCGTTTCGTTGAATTGGTCTTCCCGGAAGTTGAATTTATTGATGAGATTCACATCATTATTTGTTTCTTCCTTGCTGGGTTTCAATTCTGGTAAAAACTTATAATTAGGGATAAACTTCTCGTAATTGAATAGTTGGGGAAGTCTTTCTTCGGGACCTTTAAATACACGCCAACCAAACACAAATTTAAGGGCTGATAAAATAACATGTAATAATGTTTTTGGTATTATCAATAGTATTATCCATAACGAGCTCAATGGGGATTTCTTGGTGTCTTCAATTTCAGAATGAATGGATTCCGTGGTTTCATAAACATCTTCTTTTGTAGTTTCAGTTTTCTCTCTTTCTTGCCTTATTTTTTCATCTAATATTGATGTGTGTATCCCAACTTCCAATTGCCAACCATTTGAAATAACTGGGGCTTTAGGTAATTTTGGCAATAAGCTATCGAAGAACATTTGATGCTGTAAATTTACCGGTCCACTTTGGTCCAAACTGACATCAGGCGTTTCATTTTGGTGGTGATGTGAGTGTCGATGGGTCACTTGGTTGTCAATCTCATCATGTTGATTAATTGCTGAGCTATTCCCAATGGAATCGAACCCAGAATCAAAATATGTGGATATTGCATTATTCAAATCAAAATCATGTACTGTCAAAAATTCAATTATTTTATCGTCATTTTCTGAGTCTGTAGAACTTCCAGTTATCGATTTAAATTCGTCGACTTTCTCTTTGTGGTCTGAAGACAAAGAATCCATATTTTATAAAGTGAAAAAAAAGGGAGTGGTTGCTAATGAGTTCTAAATTAAATTAGGTATGGATAAGTTCTGGCACCCGACGATAAAGAGAAAAAAGAAAGAACGAAGTAAAAGTGGTGAAGGTTTCCTGTGACGCTGTACACGACTATACGAACAGATAAAAGTAGTTCGGGTCTGACTTGGCAAGAAAGAGTGTACATCACGTGATAAATACTCTGAACAATTATTTGAGAGGCAATGCTTGGCGAGTCTTCTCGGCCATAATTTTCCTGTTGCAAGTGATTTAAGATTCTGGTTGATATCTGTGGCAATTTTTTTTTGGCTGCAAAGATAAATAAAGCAAAGTGCTTTAAAAGTCACTTCATCTTCATCCCTTGAAATACCAAACTTATGATGTTCATCTACCAATATTTGACTCAGTTCACGATTATTCTGCGTCGAGTAAAGTATTAGGTAAGCGCATGGTACAAATTCAAAAGACATTGCTACAAACCAGACTAGCGCAAAATGCTAAAGCTAGCAAAAGCTACTTTTCTTGTTTCCAATTGAGTTTTTTATTCATGTGTCGCCACTAAAATTGAAAAATACAAGGTTTTTATATTGTTTAAGTATTTCTGCTTGAAACAAGCACTGTGGTTATATAAATAGGAGGGACTGGAATTACAGGTAATCGAAATCGTTCCGACAAACCCATAATTACCTCCCCTTTGTTGCTGGCTATATTTTGATCTCACAATTTTATATCAATATTCAGTCAGGTTTGTTATGTTGATTATCTTGATTGTTCAGGCATTTTTGATTTCAATTGTCCAGCAGTTTATGGAATTGAATTATCTGGAGTTCGACAATCATTTAAAATTTGTGTATCTGGTTTAGAAAGCAAAAAACAAGGGATATTAATTGAATTATCTGGAGTTCGACAATCATTTAAAATTTGTGTATCTGGTTTAGAAAGCAAAAAACAAGGGATATTAATTAAACACTCTCAAAACTAATAACCAAAAGTCTTTAATTATTTGTTTCAACATGTTCCTCTTTCGTTCCGAGCTATTTTTCTCATCTATATTTGATTAGCCATCTGTATATCTATATTGCTAGTAACTAATTCTCTTGCAATGATATGTAAAGGTGGGTTTTTTGGCTACTTTCATTAATAATAATTGTCCAAGTTGCTTGTAGTTATGAATTATATGGATGTATGAGGAGGTATTATTTTGTGCTAGTTTGAAATAAAATTCAAAAAGGAGAACAGTTTCGAATCTGGAAAGTCTGTCCCCTTACGAATTGTTTATCATTCTCTTCGGTATTGACGACGGGTTTATACCAGACGCATCAGATGACGCACAATATTCTTCAACCCAATTGGTTTAGTTGCTCTTCTCCAACTTTGAAACAATGAAGATCAAGTGGAGAAGTTTGGGAAAGCAATCCAGATTACATATATTTGTTTGCCTGGTCAGTGAGATGAGATGATTTGACTCTTTAGTGTTTAGTAATTCGAACAGTTAATTTTAACACTTGTTGAGTAGTAATTCTCTCGGTTAAATGTTGATGGCCTATATAATGTTTATTAGCCCAGGCTAGGTGTAGGGCTTCTACCAGCAACCCAGATTAGGAAAGTGGGGAAGAAGTTTCATGTTTTATGTACAACAACTTGGTTATGCATTCCATTTTATTATGCTGATCTCTCCTTGAAATGAAAAGCAGAACCAATTGAAAATATCACTTGGTGCTGATTTTTAGACATGCTAATTACCTTCTCTCTAACATCCAAGCAAGCATTTATGTTTTAGTTGCAAAAATAAATAAGCTGAAAATGTCGCGGGACAGGTACACAAAATCTTCTTGCCACAGGAGTTTAACTGTCACCTGTATGTTGAAAAAGCACCGCCTTACGCACAATGTACCACGCGTCCTATAATATGTAGTTTGAGTAATATTTTATACTGCTATATTTTGTAACTATGCATACTTTAGTAGAATATTGTACAAAGTGCTTATGTTGCTGTTTCGAGTTTACACCCCCTCTTTTTTTTTTTCTTGTCTAACAATTCTTCTTTGTGAGCTTTAGGTTGCTGGCCCTGATGTTGGTCTGTTTTTCTTGACATTTCTGTGCTGCCTATATGCTGCATCAGGTAGACAAGGCTTGGATTTTCAGCAGAGACAGTGCAGAAGCGTGATCAAAGAAGATGACCCTTAATGGTTTCATAACTGCGCAGTTGGTAAGGTGATAGTAGGTCTAGTCTTGTTTGTATTCAAGACAGTTCAACGGCGTAGATTTGATTTGACCTTGTAGCCAAAGCCAGTATTTAATATTGTCATTGAACATTCTTCAGGTTCCTTAGTTTTGGATGGGTACAGCGGTCTTCAATTGGAGATGGTTTGGCACTTTTTTAAAAAAATTATTAGAGTCTATGTTTTTTGAGTATTAGTTACGTTGTATGAGAAGCAGAGTACATATTTTTAGTGTAAATTTTTTACAAAAAATTTTGTGTGAAAGCTACCATAAAAATCAACACACATTCAAAGTTTCAGCAATAGTATATTTACACCAAAAAACTTTTAAGAATCTGGCCCTTAGATAAATACAAACTTGCAATGTCTTCTATAATCTTACTTAATAATGGCATCTACAGTGAAGCTCAACAATAGGTTTCAAATTGTTTGAGGCTTATTATTAATAACAATCGCAACAAACCCGATTGACCTTCAAAGGGTAAGACATCCAAACTTAACCCCAACTCTACTTGATTTGAATCAACTTGAATTGTTCTATGATAATTGCCCTGTAGAATATTTAGGTGAAATAGTTGTCCTCCATGCGTGTTAAAGAATAGGATTTCATTGAACGGGAACAATGCTAACGGTTTTTTTTTTCCTGCACAAACCGCACAAACCGCTCGCGCTAGTAGAAAACATATAACTTTTTAACCGAGGTATATTGAAGCATCTCATATGATTAATACAAAGAGCAACCAGACATAATTTTTTTTTGCACAGTTTATGACTGGGTAGATTCAAAGATTCAAGTGAGTACTTACATCTACCATCAATTCAACATTTTACCAACGCAGAGTTGCAAGTGATAGAAACAGCTGCTTTTATTCCAATTTTGAAGCCAATATTCTTAAAACAAAAACAGCGAGCAAAAACCTCGGCTTAAATTCCACAAACCAACCGATAACCACATGTATTAATAAAATCAGCTTAGTAAACGCCTGGAACTGAGGAAAAGACGGATAAAATCGCGACAACAGAAGCTAACAAAGAAGTTCTTGTTTTGCGGTACAATAGTAAGAATGGGCTTTGTACAGAATTCACATTGTTCCAGATTTAAAAATAGCACCCACCATTCCCCCCACCAAATGTTTCGGTATGGCTTTGTTGCCACAACATTTTCGTAAAGAAAGATGCAAAACAAAAAAGAAACGTCTACAATTTTATTATTGCTGACAATATTCTAGCTCATCAACCAATGACAAGGTCCAGGAAAAATTCAATTGGACTGAATTGTCAGCTGCAAAATAATTGCTACAATACACACATCTTGTTTTTAGTTATTTTTCAATCCCACATTCTACTAATCAGAAATTACTCGAACACACTAAACTGCCATAATCTAAAGGCAAGAAATTAATGACTAATAAAAAAAAAATCTTTTCTGTTAGACAATTCTTCCGAGATGGATGAATGGAGAAATTTTCGAAACATCTGCTTATGTAATACTGCACAATGCACTTTCGCATGAACATGAATTCTACAGAAAAAGAAATGAATTGCAAGCAAGTTAGAAATTCCGAATGACAGGCGACGTTGTGCCGCGAAAAGCATTCCTTTCCCACAAGAGATTTCTTAAAAATTGAAACATTTGATAGATTTTATGCCGGTTCTAGAAGATAGCAGCTGATTAGCTGATTAATTTTCTTTTCTGCTCAATTATTGAACTATTAAACAATTGACTTTCCCAATTATTCAATCTTTGATTAATTATTTATACAAGTGTTACAATTTTATATGTTGTTCTCGAATACTACATATGAATTATAATATTTGCAAATAATTTTCAAGACCGTGAATTCGGAGAGTCCAAAAAAAAATGGAACAAAAATTGGTGATGGAGAAAAAAGAAACAGAAAAAGAAAAAAAAAATTAATCATGAGCAAACAAACACAAACAAAAACTTGATATTTCACAGATGAAAATGTTCAAAGAAATATAAATTTATCATATTTTCAAATTTTCACTTTTCATAACTACTTTTTACTTTCTTCTTCCTCCTTTTCTTCTTTTTTTTGTAAATAAATATTCTTTTCCTCGTTCTTTTTTTTATATCTTGTTTACAATTTGTTTTGTATTTTTACCCATTAGAAACCAATATTTATATTATTTATTCTAAATTCATAGACAATTTGATAGAGAAATTTATTTTTCACCAATCACAGGTAAACTATTCCAGAGATAACTAGATTAGAGTTCATTGATAGAGTCCACACATATTATTATAATCTCCCCCCACACTTTTGAAAGTTCTTCCAGATATCTTGCTGATTGTATAACATTTTTTCATTTTCTACATATTCCTGAAACTATACAATGTCAAGATTTTTAAAATCAACTTTAGCAAAGTCAGTATTGGCAGCTAGTGCTGCTGTTGGTGGTACAGTTGTTTATTTGGATTTTATTAGACCAAAAAACGAACCTCACCTTGCTACTTCCTATAAACCATTCAACAAAGATATTCCACCACCACCATCTCGTGAATCATTGATTGGTAACTTGAAAAAAGTGCCACAATTTGATGTTTTGGTCATTGGTGGGGGTGCCGTTGGTACCGGTACTGCCGTTGATGCAGCTACACGTGGTTTAAATGTTTGTCTTTTGGAAAAAACCGATTTTGGTGCTGGTACTTCTTCAAAATCCACCAAAATGGCCCATGGTGGTGTTCGTTATTTGGAAAAAGCCATTTTCCAATTGTCTAGAGCTCAGTTGGATTTGGTCATTGAAGCTTTGAATGAAAGAGGTAACATGTTGAGAACTGCCCCACATTTGTGTACTGTTTTGCCAATTATGATTCCAGTTTACAACTGGTGGCAAGTCCCTTATTTCTTTGCTGGTTGTAAAATGTATGATTGGTTTGCTGGTAAACAAAATTTGCGTTCCTCCACTATTTTCTCCACTGAACAAGCTGCTGCCATTGCTCCTATGATGGATACCAGTAACTTGAAAGCTACTTGTGTTTACCACGATGGTAGTTTCAACGATACCAGATACAATGTTACTTTAGCTTTGACTGCCATTGAAAACGGTGCCACTGTATTGAACTACTTTGAAGTCGAACAATTGTTGAAAGATAGCAATGGTAAATTGTATGGTGTCAAGGCTAAAGATTTGGAAACCAATGAATCATACGAAATTAAAGCTAAAAGTGTTGTTAATGCTACTGGTCCATTTGCTGATAAAATTTTGGAAATGGATGAAGATCCTCAAGGTTTACCACCAAAAGTTGAACAATCACCAAGAATGGTCGTTCCTTCATCCGGTGTCCACGTTGTTTTGCCAGAATATTACTGTCCAACCACCTACGGTTTATTAGATCCTTCTACCTCTGATGGTAGAGTCATGTTCTTTTTGCCATGGCAAGGTAAAGTTTTGGCTGGTACCACTGATACTCCATTGAAAAAAGTCCCAGAAAATCCTGTTCCAACTGAAGAAGAAATCCAAGATATTCTTAATGAAATGCAAAAATACCTTGTTTTCCCAATTGACAGAAATGATGTTTTATCTGCTTGGTCAGGTATTAGACCATTAGTTAGAGATCCATCTACTATTCCTAAGGGCCAAGAAGCTTCTGGTAAAACCGAAGGTTTGGTACGTTCACATTTGTTAGTTCAATCACCAACTGGATTGGTCACTATTTCCGGTGGTAAATGGACTACTTACAGAGAAATGGCCCAAGAAACTATTGATTACGTTGTTAAACACTTTGATTTTGGTGATAAAAAGATCCTACCATGTCAAACCAACAAATTGATTTTGGTCGGGGGTACTGATTATTCAAAGAACTATTCTGCTAGATTGATTCATGAATACCACATCCCATTGAAATTGGCTAAACACTTGTCTCACAACTATGGTTCCAGAGCTCCATTGATTTTGGATTTGTATGCTGAAAGTGATTACAATAAATTGCCAGTTACTTTAGCTGCTACTGAAGAATTCGAACCTTCTGAAAAGAAAGCTAATGAAGACAATCAATTGAGTTATCAAAGATTTGACGAACCATTCAGTATTGCTGAATTGAAATACTCTTTGAAATATGAATATCCAAGAACTCCACTTGATTTCTTAGCCAGAAGAACTAGATTGGCATTCTTAAATGCTAGAGAAGCTCTTAGTGCCGTTGATGGGGTTGTTGAAATCATGAGCAAAGAATACGGTTGGGACAAAGAAACCGAGGAAAAATTGAGAAAAGAAGCTAGACAATACATTGGCAATATGGGTATTTCTCCAAAGAAGTTTGATGTTGAAAAGATTGTCATCCAATAATGAAATTATGATTTTGTTTATAAAATAAGTTCTACTTGTTATTTAAATTTTCGATAGAATAAAAATATTGATAGATGTTTGAGAAAATGGTAGCATGATAACACGTAGAGATTGTGTTGTATTATTTCTGTAATATGATTAATGAGCATTGTTATTATTTGAATGTGTACTCTATATTCAAGTGAGAAACACATTTGGTAGTTTGTTGGAGACGAACAAGAGCTCGTAGTAGAAGATTGTGTTTAACTCGGCAAGGGACATATCTCGCTTTGGTGGGGTAGAACGGAAGAAAGGGACAAAGTGCGCGAGGAATACGTGTTGTTGTTGTTAATTTCTATTTTTTCGTTTACAGATTGTCATTCTCTTTTTTTAGAAACTTCCACGCTTAAGAGATAACCACCATCATCAGCGTTTCAATCAAAAATTTCACCTACGCAGAGAAAAAAAAGGAAAGCAAGTTATCAACAACACCTCTCAACTTCCTCCCCCTACCCCCCAGATACACTTATAGATAGATTCATACATATTCAGTTAATTTTTAATATGGACTTTAAAAGCCGATATGAATCCTCACTAACCCTTACGAAATTTTTTGGTTCATTGCCCTTGCTCGTGGCGTTTCCCCTAGTGTTTTTATCTCATAGTCTAAGTACAACATCATTTGAATTTGCTTATGAAAATACCATACTATTGAATATATTTTTAGCATCAGCGTGTCTTTCAATAGTAATACTAGCTCATCGTTTAAATGTCTTACCAATCAGCAATGCTACCGCCACCACCAGCGGATCAAACAAGATGTCTACCATGTATCTTCTTTCCACATTCTATGTCATCTATACGTCAGCATCGTTTCTACCGGCAAATAGAGTGGCAGTATTGTATTTGGGATTGTTTTTGAACTCTTGGAATTTGTATACTCCATTGGCATTTGTTTTAGATTGCTATACCAATTTCAAGGAGTTTTATGGACTCCACATTGTATTCACATATGCATTGGTAATACTTGGATATTACTTGTTGTCCAGTAAATTGAACCTGTCATCGTTGTCTAATTTATTGTCTTCGCTCGATAAACCAACTGTTTTTGGTACGTTTATTTTCAGTGCATTAGCACTTGTATTTTACAATCCATCAATGTTCAATTTTAGTATGATTGGGGTTAACCTTGCTACATTTATTGTGTTTATGATATCAGTTCAAGAGTTTCAAATGAGAGATAGCAGATTGTCAAGTGTATTTGTTTCATTATTGCTTGAACTTTTGCAATATGTTGTGTTATTACAGCAACCATCTTTTTCACAAATAATCAATATTGGGCTTGCTGCAGTAGTGACTCCTGACAAGTCGTATCATTTTGAACAAGATGAGGAAAAGGGAACTGATCAAGGACATAAAATCACTAATAATTCGGCTCCCATTCTTAAAGAGCTAATGGGCCATTCTGATACTCGAGCTATTTTCAACTTCCTTTTGCTTAATGCTACATTTATGTTTGTTCAATTTCTATACTCATTCAGGTCTAAATCGTTAGGATTACTTTCTGACTCATTGCATATGGCTTTAGATTGTATGTCATTAGTATTGGGGTTAATTGCTGGTGTTATTTCCAAACATGAAATAGATAGCAACGGAAAGTACCCTTTTGGATTAAAAAACTTTGAAATATTGGCAGGATTTACCAATGGGACATTGCTAGTCGGTATAAGTGGATCTATTTTATTTGAAGCCATTGGTAGATTGTTCAACCCAGTACATTTACAAAAGACTACAGAATTGATAATTGTTTCAATATTGGGATTGTTAGTTAATTTGGTTGGGATATTTGCTTTTAATCATGGCCATTCACATGGTCACTCACATGGTCACTCACATGGTTCTTCTCATAGCCATGAACACTCGCATGGCCATTCTCATGAACACCTGCATGCTCCTAACTGTGACTCAGAAGATGAACACGACCATATGAATGATAACATGAAAGGTATTTTCTTGCACATAATGGCAGATGCCTTAGGTTCAGTCGGTGTTGTGATTTCGACAATATTAACAAAATACTTTTCGTGGGATGGATTTGATCCTATAGCGTCAATTATAATTGCCACTTTGATTTTTGTGTCTGCCGTTCCTTTAATAAAATCAACCGCATCGACATTATTGTTGAGTATCTCGAAGACTAAAGAAGATCAGATTCGGAATATTTTACATGAGGTTCAACAAGTCAAAGGAGTGAGATCTCTCACAACCCCAAGGTTTTGGCCAGGTCCTAGAAATAATGTTTGTGGGTATGTTCATATTCAAGTTTATCGAGGTGAAAATACATCTTATATCAAGCGCCAATGTGAGAAAATGTTTGAAAGTAGGAACATGGATGTGATGCTTCAGATTGAAAACGATTACGACGATTGTTGGTGTAGGAAGTAAGAACAGGATTGTCGGTTAGTGGGTTCATTTTGTATCCCCCTTTTACTATTTAATAACTAATTTAATATAGCCAAAAAAAAAAACAATCCGTTTAATTACAAACTACGTACAACTCTAATTTACTTCTAATTTAGATGTTCTTTCAATCAAATCAACAATTTGTTGTTTGTTGGGCCAGAAACCCCAACCTAACTGCAAGGCCTGGTGGAGTCTAACACCAAGTTTATCGGCAAACTCCCATACCAAACCTGGATTTCTTAAAAATCCTCTACCGATCAAAGCAAGATCAAATGTTCCTTCTTCTAAATATTTGTTGAGCAATTCAGGATCTTTTTCAAGCCCACCAACGCAACTGACCAATAACTTGTCACCAACATGTTGTTTAATTGCACGAGACAACGGAACATGGATTGGCTCTCTCAACTCTTTACTGATCCCAGATCTTGGTGGTTGTCTATAATCGTTACCACCAGATGAAACATCAACCAAAGCAATACCCTTTTCTACTAAAATGTCAGCTAATTTTTTGGAATCTTCAATAGTCCAAGCTTCTGGATCAGGACTATTTTCAGCAGCAGAGATTCTCAAAAACACTGGAACATCGTTTGGAATACTTGATTTAACACTATCGATAACTTCCTTTAAAAATTTGGTTCTATTTTCAAAACTGCCACCGTATTCATCTGTTCTCTTGTTTGAAATAGGACTATAGAACTCATTAATCAAATAACCATGAGCACCATGAATCTCAACTGCATCAAAGCCACTGATTTCAACAGCTCTTCTAGCAGCAGCACCAAAATCCTTAACAACACGTTTGATTTCATCTTTGGTCAACTCATTAGGAACAGGTAAATTACCATTTGGTCTGAATGCCAATGCAGAAGGAGCAACTGCTTTGTCGGCAAACCCATTGACAGATTTATCTGCAACTTGTTCCAAGTGCAAAAATAAGGGCTGACCAGAAGCTTTTCTACCACCATGGCCCAATTGGATGGCAATTAATTGCTTTTGAGAATGAGCGTAATCGACAATTGGTTTCAATTTCTCTGCTTGTTCATCCTTCCAGATTCCTAAATCATGAGGTGATAATCCACCCTCAGGAGAAACAGCCGTGCTTTCAACAATGGTGATACCTGGCCCACGATTCACTAATGAACCATAATGGATTAAATGGTATGGAGTTGCTTCAAAATTATAATCAGCAGAATATTGACACATTGGAGATACCCCAATTCTGTTTGGCAAAGCAAGCTTACCAATCTTTAAAGGTTGAAAAATTTTGGGAGCAACTTCATCTGACGATTGGGGATAAAAAGTACCAGCCGGAACAGGCTGTTCTGGAGTGTAATAGGAAACCTCAGGAGCACCTTTGATTTCATCTGATGGTTTTACTTGGTATGGAACTGTCATTGTTGCAAATAGTTTATTAAAGCAGTTTGGTTAATATATATTGTGTTCGACTAGATTAAAAATTTTTTGAAAAATTGTTGAAATCTGGTATTTATATAAAGTGTGGAAGTATTTCCGGAGCTTACAAATCACGACAATATCTCGGATAATAAAAAAAGCAGCCCCCCCCCCTAATTGTATATCGTTCCACTATAGCAAACCCCTTGAGATAGGCTCTAGCTGTACAGGAATGCAAGCTTGCCTCACGTGTAATTTTGTAATTATCTAACACACATCGTATTACCAAGCAGTTCGACCAGCAAAGTTAATTAATAACACTGTTCAAAAATAGAGATATGCGGATTACAAATCAAGTTGGGGGTGTACCTTTCCATGGTTGCCAAAATAGGAATTTCAGCCGAGAAAAAAAAGTCTTAATATTTGTCAGCAAATGGTGTTTGCTCCGAGATACTCCAACTACAAGAGCTGTTTGGTTTAGCAACACACTCCAAAGACTTCCTCATGAGTACGGGATTTGCAAAATAGAAATCAACAATTGCTGTAAGTGATGAGTAGGAAGATTAGGCAAGATATCAGAAAAGATGCCACATCTTTACAATTATAATATTCCATAATTCCACGCAAACTTGAATATACCGTTTATTGCAAGCCTTGAAGTTCCCGATTTGCCAATTTTACTGTTAATAATGACAGCCTCTGGTATCTATGTTCATTGATTTTACCGTTGTTGTTCTACTTACTAAGTTGATCTCATCGCATATTATTTCACTCCATCAAAGATACAACACCCAAAAAAAAAATAAGGAGAAAAAAAATGTTTACAATAAACTCTTTCATTTACTCTTTGCTCATCAGACCCCAACTAAATTCAACAAAGATATGTCAAGAACCGGAGTATTAGTATTGGGACCTGCAGGTGTAGGTAAATCTACATTCTGTAATTCTATGATTGCGTATATGCAATCTATAGGACGTAGGGCTCATATTGTCAACTTAGACCCAGCGGCCAACCCAACCGAGTATGAATTCACAATCGACGTTAAAGATTTAATATCATTACAAGATGTCATGGAGGAGATGGAATTAGGACCAAATGGAGGGTTGGTTTATTGCTTTGAATTTTTACTAAATAACCTCGACTGGCTTGATGAAGAAATCGGTGATTACAACGACGAGTATTTGATTTTTGATTGTCCTGGACAAATCGAACTATATACCCATATACCAGTATTACCAACTATAGTAAGACATTTACAGACATCATTGAATTTCAACCTATGTGCCACATATTTGTTAGAAGCCCCATTTATCATTGATAATTCAAAATTTTTCTCTGGTGCCTTGAGTGCCATGTCAGCCATGATTCTATTGGAATTACCGCACATTAATATATTATCCAAAATTGATCTAGTGAAAGATGAGTACAGCAAGAAACAGTTGAAGAAATTTTTGAATCCTGACCCTTTACTACTTGCAAAACAAGAAGATTATATAAATCCTAAATTTGCCAAATTAACGCAGTCCATTGCTAATTTGGTCGATGATTTTGGCATGGTGCAGTTTTTGCCATTGGATTGTTCAAAGGATAGTAGAAGTGTAGAGACAATTTTAAGTTATATTGACGATGTCACACAATGGAGTGAAGCTCAAGAACCGAAAGAGCCTCATGATGAAGTTGAATTACCAGATGAGGTATTTTAAATAGATCTGAATGTATATTATTGATTATAGAGTTTTATATTCGGGAATTCCATCGCATTGTCTTCTTTGTAGCATTTGTTCTCACAGTGAAAAACGAAAAGAAAAAATCCAAGGAAAAAAAAAGACAAAAAAAAAATACTCCCAAACATCAAAATATTTCAAACAACAACAATATAAGAGAACTTCATTAGACAATGGTGCAAATAACAGAAGTAAAAGAAAACCAATCATCCAGAGAAAGCAGAACTGCTGCTCATACTCACATTAAAGGATTAGGTCTTAATGAACAAGGCATTGCCAAGCCAATAGAAGGAGGATTTGTTGGACAGAATGAAGCCCGTGAAGCCTGTGGGATAATTGTTGATTTAATCAAATCGAAAAAAATGTCTGGTAAAGCTGTGTTAATAGCAGGTCCACCAGCAACTGGTAAAACCGCTTTGGCCTTAGCTATATCCCAAGAATTAGGTCCTAAAGTTCCATTTTGCCCCATTGTTGGATCAGAATTATATTCCGCAGAAGTCAAGAAAACCCTGGCATTAATGGAAAATTTCAGAAGAGCAATAGGTTTGAGAATCAAAGAAACCAAAGAAGTTTATGAAGGGGAAGTTATTGAATTGACTCCTGAAGAGGCAGAAAACCCATTAGGTGGATATGGAAAAACTATCAGCCATGTGATTGTTGGATTAAAATCAGCAAAGGGGACCAAAACTCTTAGATTAGATCCTGTTATTTACGAAAGTATTCAGAAAGAAAGAGTAACAATTGGGGATGTGATCTACATTGAAGCAAACACTGGTGCTGTCAAGCGCGTTGGTCGATCAGATGCCTATGCTACAGAATTCGATTTAGAAGCAGAGGAATATGTTCCTTTACCAAAAGGGGAAGTTCATAAAAAGAAAGAGATTGTCCAAGACGTTACTTTACACGATTTAGATGTAGCCAATGCCAGACCACAAGGAGGACAAGATGTCTTGTCGATGATGGGACAATTATTGAAACCTAAAAAAACTGAAATCACTGATAAATTAAGAACTGAAGTGAACAAAGTTGTTTCCAAATACATTGAACAAGGTGTTGCTGAATTGGTGCCTGGTGTTTTGTTTATTGATGAAGTTAATATGTTGGATATGGAAATTTTCACATACTTGAACCGTGCATTGGAAAGCTCAATAGCTCCAATTGTTGTTTTGGCATCAAACAGAGGGTTAACTACAGTAAGAGGATCTGATGATGGAGTCAAAGCTCCTCACGGATGCCCACCTGATCTAATTGATAGATTGTTAATTGTCAGAACATTGCCTTACAATCAAGAAGAAATCAAAACTATTATTGGTAAAAGAGCAAGCTTAGAAGGATTGACATTGACTGATGACGCTTTAGAGAAATTGTCAAAACAAGGTTTGACCACATCATTACGATATGCAGTACAATTATTGACTCCAGCTGGTGTTTTAAGTACAACTGCAGGCCGTTCTGAAATCACTGTTCAAGATATCGAAGAATGTGAGTTCTTATTCTTGGATTCTCGTCGTTCAACAAAAGTCTTGCAAGAAACCAAAACCTTCCTTTAAGTATAGGATAGGCTATAATATAGATTGTGTAAAATTAGTTTTTATATAAAAATACAAACAAAAAAAAAAGGAAAAAAAAGAAAAATCAAATATGTACTTGGGGATTACTAGTGGTTATTTGAGATACATATACATTTAGCTACCTAACACGCTACACTCTTCCAAGAATTCGGATGCTGATGTAATTTCAGTACTACCATATATAACCTTCCTATGGGCTTTATTAGGATCATTGGCCCATTCTTGTAAATTCTGATACTCCAAATAATTACCACCACCAACAACAAACACCAATGATTCTTGATAAGATTGTCTTTTTGGTGGTTTTGAGTGACCACCTCTTGATTTAGGATCAAGATATACGTATTCGTCGGTCAACTGAACACTTTGCTGAGAAGCATTAATCGGATCCATAATTGCTTCAACGATAGTTGTAATTGGAAGTAGTTTCTTTTCAGGTATAAAACTTTTAATTCTTGTGGCAATAGAGGTTAATCCTTCTGAGATTTTACCTTCTGTCAAACCGTAGAGCTTTGACGATAACCCACTCAATAAGGCACTTGAATTCATCTGTGAAGCTTGATTGGTGAAATTATTGCTGGTCTCGTTCAAAGTTGATAAATTAGCCAATTTTGAGTGTTCTTTGAATTTCAAGATATAGTTAAAACTGGATAAGTCAACTTGGGGGTATTTCTCCTTGAAAATAGATTTAACTTTTTCAATATATTCAGGTGTCAAATCCACCAACAAAGTCAAAATTATAAATGTTCTTAATTTGTCCAAAGAACTATCTCTTTCTGAATCAACCACCAATAATTCCAAAAACTCTTTTAAGACTTTAGGATCCGTTGCATTTTGTTCTATTTCAAAATACTTGTCCAAGTTTTTCGCTTGCAATTCATTGATTAACGATGACAATATGTCCATGTGCATATCCAAAGTTGCCTTTCTAGCCGTCAATTCTGGTAATTTTTCAACTGCCTGTTGAATATTAGCAGTTGCATTTGCATTGGGGTCAATATCATCCAAAGAACTAATCCCCGTTTTCGCAGTAACTTCTTTAGCATCGTTTTTGTATGCATTCAATTCAGCATCAGCGCTTTCAACCGCGTCAGGGAATGGGAGCTGAGAGTACTTGTTCCAAAAGAAATCTTTGGGATCAACATCATAATTTTTCGTTGAGTCCTTTTCTCCATCTTTTGCTGCGTGCTTGGTAATTTTAATTGTGTTTCTTTGCAATTGGAATACATCACTGACCATACATTGATAAATCCATGAATGAGAAAACATAGATGCCAAATCAAAATTTCTATCCAATAAGATTAAGACGGGGCGTTGTTGGATAGAAGCTGTGGCCACTGTACTGCCTCTAGTGTTACTTAAATATTCTCTTAATTTCAAGTCCAATTGTTGGGCAACAAATTCGGCAGGGCCATTTTGTTGTGCTCGTATAACAGGAATGATATCCATGGAAACAATTGTGGATAACAATCCATTCGCAATGACATCAACCAACTTGTGAATTTTCTCTTCATCAGTATTTGAGCTGTTAAACTGAGTGAAAATTTCAGGTAAGTTCAATGAAAACAAGTTTGGCTCGGTGACGATATAGTCCAAATATTGATCGAAAACTTGTTTAATCTTTTGGGATTTACCAGATATTGAAACTTTTTTAGCAAACTCTTCCAACAATTCACGATTTATCAGGGACGTAAAATTAATGTAAAAACTATCGTATCGGTCTTGATTCAAATCTTCAATAATGTACAAAATATTTTCAATTGTTGGTTCAACAAAGTAAATGACAGGGACATCGGGCAAATTTGCTCTTTTCGAATTGATCAAGGAATGAACAGTAATACCACATTTCAACAAATCATTGACTCTCAATACTGAAGACAAGACTGATCGAGACTTAGCATCTAATACTAAGACCTTCCAAATTATTTCTTCTGATTTGGATGCCAATGTCAAATCTGCAGAACCTTCTTTGTTCAAATGAAGCATTCTTTGCAAAATAGAAATTTGCCTATCTCGTAAACTTACATCAAGTGACATTATTGATAAGCTTTGTTATTGAATTGAATTATTAAAGAGTTCTAATAGATTTCGTTTTGCTGGTGCTGTGCTTTTGTTTGAATGGTTTGTCTACGCTTTTTTTTATTGCTTGGTGTTGTCAACTTTTGGTAGGGCACACACGTAAACAATTTATAGTTGAGCCAACAAGAAATGAAATGAAAAAATCCACCTTTACACACGACACCAATTACTATGTCAAATAACTACAATTTGTCAATATTAACAATTTTTAATGAAATAATAATAATACAAACATTTAATTATTGATACTACACAAGTAATATGGCCAACAAACTATATAAGAAAAATCTGTTTTTTAAAAAAAGTTATTTTTTTTTAATTTTTAGTTGTGAAAGGGGGATATTTGGAATCTGGTAAGTTTTTGCAGCTTGTGGAACCTATAGATCAAACTATCAGCAACATCAATAGAATAACACCAAAAAAAAAACTAAACAAACATCACTTTGGTTGTAGAACTCAAATACCCTCTCACTTTGTTTAGATATATCCTGGAAAAATACAAAAGGAGAAAAAAAAACATCTATATTGAAATTAATAATCGTACAGTAATTATAGTGATAATGACAAAATTTGATAATAATAATAATACTAGTAAATACAATAGTAACATCAGAAAGTGGTTGCCAATAATGCTGTTAAAACACTTAACATAATACAAGAGTGGTGATTTACCTTTTTATTGAGTTTTTTTTAAACGATATCCCTCCAACACAGAGAAGCTTATTTACTTCTGTATTCAACAATACCTCTCAAAACTTTGATTCTACCAAACTCGGCATGTTCAATTGTATTTTCGTCATCCTTTTGATCCTTAGGTTTGTTTTTGTGTTCTGTACCAGGTTTGGGCCATGTACAGTTCAAACGAAGTCTAGTGCACTCGGTACACCTTGGTCTTGTTTCACAACAACGTTTCTTTCTTTGACGGCATGTAAGACATCCCATACGCGATCTTTTTGTAATTGGTTTACCAGAATTGACTGCAGTTGGTGAGCTCGAAGAACTGGATGCTGTTTTTGGAACTTGTGGTGTTTCAGAACTCAGTTCCGATAATTTTCTTAATTTTGGTTTTCTACCAGGTTTTTTCTTTGTTCCTTGTTCTGGCGGCAGTGGCTGTTGTTGCTTGACTTGTTGCTGCTCTGATGGAGACAAATTCTGTGGTGGTATTTGCTGCTGGATTGAGGATGGTATAGTATTACCAGCAGCAGAATACAAAGGTTGAGATTGGTAGCCGTCCCATTGTTGTGACTGGGTTCGAAGAGGTTGTTGCTGTTGCTGTTGTTCTGCGGGATTCTGTGCATTGGGGTAAGGATTTGTAAAATCCTGGACAGGATATTGTTGAGTCGAGGCAGACATCATGGCATTTTGCTCGTTTAGTTGCAGTTTGAGTTGTTGTCCTTGTGCCTGTTGTCTTTGTTGCAAATTGTAATGCTGATTGGGCAATTGATTCATTTGCACATATTCTTGGTGTTGGGGATTGTACACATCACCCGCTAGGTAACCTACAGATTGTGGCGGATATTGCTGGTACAATGGTTGTTGTTGTTGTTGTTGTTGTTGGGAATGAACCTGCTGTAGTTTATCGCCGCTTCTCTGTTGCGCCGTTTGTTGTACCGGATAACCAGTGTTTGGCATATACCCTCGCTGGTTCAGCTGTAATGGAAATGGTGGACCGCCTATTGTATTAGGATTTCGAGAATACTCATTTGAAAATTGTGAGCTCCCATACTGAGGTCCGCCTATTGACCCTGACGTTGGCACTGCTCTGCTATTAGGGGGAGATACATTACTTGGTAGCTGTGGTTGTGGTTGTGATTGACGAGAGGTATTGGATTTACCATTGTTAGGGTCATTCCAATTGATATTGGGTATTGAACTCATTGTTGATATTTAAACACTTGATGTTGAAAATGGAAAATTAAATACCAGATAGTTTTCGTTTGAATGTTTGTTAATCGAAAATAAAAATTTCAATTGTTGCAAAAAAAAAAATTTATAAAAAACTCCGAGTTTGGTTATTTTTTGTAATATCGTTTGTTGAAAAAAATGGGGTGAACAGATACGAAAAAAAAATATAACGATTTTTTTCTTGTATATCGAGTAGAATATATTTATAGTAATAAGAAAAAATCCGACCAGTTGATAGCTGGTATATGTTTTGTAATCAAGATTAACACTGTTGGGTGGTTCTTATTATTCTTCTTCTGTTTCCTTTCCCTTTTTTATGTCAATTAAACTAGTTGATTAAAGTGGCCAAATTAAAACTTTCAAATATGAATATGACAGGATTGAGCCAGAAAAATAATTTTTTCTTTAAACAAAAACTAATCTAATGTTGCGGGAAAATGACTACTTAAAATGTGGAGGTAGAAAACAATTATTTGAATGATGAATTAGGTCTTGCCCTTTGAATTTTGCTATAATTTCTGGCTTTTTTTTTCAAAATATTCGCAGTTGTAAATCTAAATATCCAAAATTGGTTTATGAAATGATGATAGATATGAATAAATAGATGTTGGGTATATAGAATATGTTGAGGTATTATTCATCTATTTGATAGTATGTCCCAGTTCTTTTTAGTAACTTGACTTTGGTGTGGATGATATGAGTTAAACAACTTTCTGATTGTAAAACAACCCCAAATATATGTGCAACAAATATATGCTGTTCGGGTAAAAGATTCTAATTAAAGCAAATAAATGGGTAGTCCAAATGTGTAGGGGATTTTCTCTGTCCTTTTTTTAATTTCTTTCTTTTTTTTTGGTTGTTTTTTTTTTTCCTTCGTGATTTTAGTTCTATAATAGAAACTTATCAATGTCTCTTTTTCTAACCAAAAGAAAAAGAACAAATTTAAAAAAAAACCACTAAAAAATAAAATAAACCTATTTGATGATGACACAAATAGAACTGAAAAATTTACTTTGACGAAACCACAAGTTGTATGGAAGTGAAATTATCAACAAGTCTTTTTAATTATGGCAACAAGATTTTTTTTCTTCTTCAAAGGAGGAAAAAGAATATACTTGAAAATGCGATTAGTACTTTTAATTGGGGATACTGAAATTGTGTGACAATGTTCTCCAAATATATAATGATAGGTTAAAGTATATTTTGGCTCTTCAAAGTTGTTAAATATATAAATGTGGGCTTGAAGAATGACACGGTCTGTAATGTAAACTTAAGTTTCCTTTTCCTTTGTCTTTTCTTTTTTATATATTTAATTTTAACCTCTCTTACTTTGTTTTCAGGGGTGTTGTAATTGGTATTACGTACTTGGTTTTTAATGTGCAAAAAAGAAAAAAACAGTACGCGAATGTAAGGAGCTTGAACTAATATCTTTATAAATTGAAGGATTTGTCAAACTATATTCGATAAAACAAAAACGTGAAGTACGAAAACTGAGTAGATAGTTGAAATTTCAGTTTCTTTGATTGTCAAGTTGGGTATGGGAAACAAACAACAAATTGAAAATGAAAATAACTTATTTTAAGTTTAAGTAAAATCAAACAAAAATAAAATATGTAAAAATCTAACTTAAATAAAATTGTAAAGTATTTGTAGGGGTTGTCTGGGTAAACAAAAGTCTCCAATAATATTTTTTAGGGTAGGATGAATCTGAGTATATTTTCTTTTTCAATTGTCAAGAATGCTTGGTTGTATTCAATTGGTTGTCAAGAACGATAGTCTGTAACAATTTCTAATCTGTGTGAAAAGTCCCCTAAATCAATTGAAAATTGTATAGCCCGTTTTTACGTAATAAATGGGTTGTAAATGTATAATGATTTTTTTTAGGGGTGGGGATGGGGGAGTAAAAACAATAATAGGGTAGATTTACTGATTAGTCCTTTTCCGTTGAATGGAAGTTTGAATTGGGTATGAATTCAATATCTTTATAATAACCAAAGTAGGAACTTTGAGGATAAAGGGTTTTAAGTAGAAGTATGTTGATTTCTTCAAAAGAAAAAATTGAAATTTGAATTGAAAATTCAGTTGTTATTTATATTTGCCAAAAACCAAAAAAAAAAACAACAATGCAAGTGTTTTTCCTACTTTGATTTGCGTTGTACTTCCCAGGCGTAATTTGTTTTGACTTCAAAACAAAAAGCCAAAAAGCATGGAATATTAGAAAATTACTATCTAACAACATTAGAGGTGAAGGGAAAAACACTAAAATGAAATATATAACAATAATTCAAGAGGAGATGCATTGGTTTTGAGAATCTCATGTACTATTTTATCATACATGCATAAAACAAATATGTACTATTACTAAATTATTATTCATGTAAAAATGTGTTACAGAATTGGGATACTAAAGGTGCAATGCAATCAATTTCCCATAATGAAAAAAGAGAAAGTCACCCAAGACATATACACAGCGTAAAAACATAAGGCATGTATATATTGAATAAAGAGTACACCCATCAACAAACCGACGAAGAATAAGGTGACCGGAAGTACCAAAAGAGTCAAATGATTGGCACAATAGTATTCTATCCACTAAAAAAAAAAGTATTGTTCTGGACAAGTGTTACCTAAACAATTAATGCAGTATGGGCTATTTAATGAGTTATGACGCAAGAAATATTTAGCATTAGATACATTTGCCTCCCCGACATTATTGTTGATAATCCCAAACTTTGAATACTTCTTTTTCGATTAGATGAATATGTTTAAATGAGTTATGTCTTATTGTTATTATTGGGTCCATATAATCATGAATAGCTTCAAAACAATCCAATGCTCTTCTAATTCATTTACGGAACACAATGGGAAGAAAAAACTCAAATGAAAATGAATTAAACTATTCAAGGTTATAATAGCTTAAATCAACTATTTGGTTTGTAGTCTTTTTTTTTTCTTTCTCGTTGTTGTTGTTCTATAACATGTTTATATCTCTCATTCATGGCTCAATATTATTGATCTGCAACATTAGCAATTAATAGTTAAGATTTTAAAGTTTTTTAATGAAAGTTAAAACCATTTTGTTGATATTTTTATTCTGGCTTGTTTTGTTCAGCTAATACTTCTCTTTACCATTTTATTATGGTTGTAGCGCAAAACAAGCTACATATCCATGACAGGTTCAATGGGATCAAGTTTTGTCGGTAATCTCCGTAACTGCACAACATGAGTTTTTACTGGGCATTCTTGGCGATATATCAGCTCAGTTCATGTGATGAAAAAATACTCATAAGCAGAAGCTACAACAGCTCATCATTCTTTGTCGCCTATTTTTTCACCTGTTTAACGCCAATTTAATGTCTTCTTGGTTTACGTTGTCGCTTGTGGGTACTTTTCAAACATCACTGCTTTGAACAACATGGATACTAAAAAAGTTGATAATTACGTGCTCTACACAAACTTGATTAGTTGCGACATTCTCTGGTAGATGCAAAATTACCAAAGCAAATAAAAATGAATTATGGCTCAAAAACTTATAAGCTGGTATGCATACTTCTATTCTGGATTTGTTGCTATAATTGCACCCCGTCTTTTTTCTTTGCTGTGTGGTGGTTTTTCTGATTTTCCGAGAATTGGGTCTCCTCTTTTACTGTAGTACCTCATTACACTCTATACCATCGATATATTGAGATGCAAAAAAAAAAATATACTTTTACCATATTGGATTCAATGGCTACCAATTGCAAGATACAATATGATAATCGGATCTAGTTTAATGTAAATCCGCACAAAATAATATTTTTGTTCTTTTCCATTTTTTTTTTTGCCACCCACATCAAAGGAATATGTATTATCTATTTAGCGATATTTCCTATTTCCGTATAGCACATATCATCTCTATTTAACACATTATTAGATTTAAATAGTGACCAAAAAGATAGTTAACTACTTGTTTTGTTTTTGTTGATAGGACGGAAAGCTTTTGGGAACAAGTTTTCCGAAATTAAACAAACAAGTGAATTTGCAAATACGTAAAACCACAATGGAGTAGTTTCATTTGCTTTTGAAAAACTATATCAGACGTGTAGAAACTTCTATGTAACAAAGCTGTCCTTGTTTGGTTTTGCTAATGCTTGATGCACTCACACGTTAAAACTGTTAGGCTGAGGGGAGAACAATTAGTGCAATGGCTTGAGTATCACCTGTGACATAAGTCAAAAAAAATGACAATATCAATGATGGCACAAACGGGAAAGAATAGGCCGCAAGACAAAGAAAGTCGGTTACCACTGCATTTTTTTATTTTATTGTTATTTTTTTTCTTTCTTCCTTTTTTGGCCCGAGTTGACGCATATATGATCATGTGAAGATATTTGCATTAACCGTTTGATACAAGGTTCTCTATTGTCTATTCATTACTTGTGATTGTGGCAAAATAAAACCAGAAAGTATATTTCATTTTTGTAACACTACAACGGTTTCATTGGTCCGCCTTGACACTTTTTTTTTTAGATCACTTTGTTTTCGACACCATTTGGAGGCATTAGAGTATAGTCCCAAGAAGTCAATTTAATTCACGTTGACTATCCGATTCTGGATCTGTCAAATAAATGGATGAGTCAAGATTAATTAGCAATGAATTCATATGTGTGATGTCGTTTCAGTTTGGGTATCAATTTCAATAATATTTGAATGAACTTTTCCTTCCCCTAGGCATTTAGTTAATACTACTCTATAGTTAGTTCTAAACAGTTGAATTTACAAACTAAAACACCTATCTCAATGTTACAATAGGTTAGCCCCCCCTTAAAATTAATTACTAATGAGAGCCTTGACGTTGTTTTGATATGTCAAGTACCAACGGAAACAAGTCTATAGATAGATAAGCCTGGCTCGTAGGATATTAGTTTGTACTTGATAGTTTATTCTCAAAGAACTTACTAGTGAGCAAGAGATATCTATGTGCACTTGGGTTACGCTGTGGTTAGTAGCGAGTGCACCAGGATATGCTAAATCTAAATATGTTGTTGGTGATAAGGTGCAACAAACATTATAAATATTCAATTTATAGGGCGTGTTGTTACAGAATCGTAGTGAAAAAAAATTTTCTTGCTCTATTTTTAGTGATATTATTTTTTGTTTTACTACGTTTTACATGCACAATTGTGTAATAATTTGATTTGAAAGAACAACAAAAAAGAAGAAAAAATGTAGATATTATCTCAGATTCCAGAACTAAGAGAGAAAACAAGGGAGTTGAGGCAAATTCATACTTCCGGATAAAATTTTTTCCCTCCGAGACGTGAGGGAACCTTTTTGCTAACCAAAAAGCAAAGTAGTTGCACATAATGGAAATCGACGAAAAGAAATAAAAAATTGCTTATTAGAATCAAAGCACAAGTGAATAAAAAAAATTCTTTGAGTGGTGAATGCTATTTATAATGAGAACTAAAGTTAAAACATCAATGGGTTATTTGAAATATCTGACGTGGAGTGAGAGAAAGAAAAAAAAATTTTTTGACTAGTTTATGCGCAGCCTCTAGATTACAATCCCAAGTTATCGACGACTTTTAAGAGTACACAATCTAGTATCCTCTATGTAAACAACAAAATTAACAATAGCTGAATTGTTTTCAAGTACAACTAATTTGCCTCGAGGACTGAAGATGAAAAAAACAAACAATGTAACTCTTCAATAATTGACGCTGTTGCATTGGAAGATAAGAAACCAAAGTATAATATCCAAACGTAGAAGTGAAAAGCAGATCAGTTTATAAAGTATAACAACTCTATTATTGAGTGGAAAATTCGTAGGTTAGCTCCGAGCAAAGCTTTACTAAGACCCAATTATCTAAAAGAGAGGATAAACTCGTACAACTTCTTGTCTTGGTCGACCTTGATTTACTTTTCTTGTCTTACACTCTTCAGCAATGGTGATACCAGTCCTAGCCAATGTCGTTGCTTGAGTTTACTAGCAACTACAACAACAACGGTAGTTTTAAAATTTGTGCGTTTCATGTTTAAATGAAATTACTAAAAACACCAAAAGCCTAAAGTTAAAACCACAACAGTCAATTAGCCATATTGCCGTCTTCTGAGTTGGGTATTTTGCTGCTCATCTTAAAGAATTGCCACTCATGAATTTACAACTATTGATATAATGGGAAAAGGGGAATCTACCAATTATTTATATCAAAAAGTGGCGAATTTTGAACAATACATGGGGCAGTACCATTCTGTAGCTGGTGCTGCGACCTGCTTTAAACCGTATTAGCTTGTTATTTTGATTTGCAGTACCTTTTCACTTATTCTCAGTTTACCMAACTAAGATTATCCCCTCTTTTCAACTTTGCACATGTACACTTGTTGTTAAATGGCTCTCATTTCATAATTATTTTTTAATGATGTCACCTTTGTAACATCAAGAAGGGTCATAAAATAGTTTCTTATTATTAGAAGATACTAAAATGGGGTTGGCACTTTTTGATAAACTGAAAAAAACTAAAAAGAAAGCAACTCGCATGATATCCTCGTTTGAGACTTTTTACCAAGCGGCAGTGTCACCATCACCACCAATTCCAATGAGTCAAAACTATGCACACTTGCCTAACCTCTATAATTGTTTGTCCAAATTTTCATTTTGTACATTTCCACTAAACTCACCCTTCTGTAAAGCGTGCAGTTTCAAAACCAAATTGTACTAATAATAGCCACAAAACAATTATGCACAATGTGTAACAAGGATTTTAATTATTTTTTTTGTATTGATTAATGTTGCTGGTGCTACCACCACCAACGACTCCTCCTTCTTCTCCTCCTTCAGGTCCCTTGCTGACTACCAATTTAATTCATTGATTTTATTCTCTGTCTCTATCCTGCGTACTGAATTGTTATTGTTCTACACCAGCATCTTTACAATTCAGACCCTTGCAATTTGTCAACTCTATCAGGTATTGTTTATTCTTTTTGTTTCAATGATTAATTCTCTATAGTAAAGATTTTCAGTACATACAAGTTAGGCCCCACAGATTGTCAATCAAGTCGGTTTCGAATAGACCTAGAAACAAATATTTAGTATTCAAGCACTTGCCGAAAATAGAAGAAGTGATTAACCAAATAGAAAGTCTAGACTCTTCAGTTTCGGCCTTTTTTTTTTGTTGTTGATTACTTCTTGCTGTTGGTATTTTGGTATCGTACCATAATGGGCAAAAAACTGACAAGGTTTTACAAACGTTTGTAGTATTTAATTGGGTTTGCCTTGGCATTTTGGACACAATTTGTTTGTGACACTTTATTTATAATCAGAAGTGAGCCTAAATAATAAAGTGTCGTATACTGAAACGAATAACAAGAACTCTGGCATCAAAAAGAATTCATTGTCAAGTTGGTTTCGAGTACAGAGACTCATTTCTGTAGACCAACCTAGATATAACCGCAATTGCTAATAAACGCCGAGATTTGAGAGCTTGCCAAAAAAAATTACTAGAATCGAAACAAAGTATTGTCGAATTATATACATTTTTCTTATACTTTGTACCTCCTCTCTTGTTGAAGATATCCAATTAAAACTAACTCTATAGAAAATCCTAACATTACATCATTCCTGCGGGTGGCATCATTCCACCTGGTGGTCCTCCTGCTCCTGGTGGTCCTCCAGCACCTTCCTTCAATGACGATCTACCAGCTTTCAATAATTCATCACACAACAATAAGTTTGAAGCTATACCAGTTGCTGAAGATATGGCATTTCTAACAACTCTAAAAGAATCCCAAATACCTTCTACTGTTGGGTCCATTGGCTCCCCTGATTTCAAATCAACTCCAACAATGTGACCATCGATTATTTCATCTTGGCAGTTGGAAATGGTCTCCAATTGATCCAAACCAGCATTGGCAGATAACGTTTTTGGAATGACCAAAAGTGCTTCAGCAAAAGATTTGATACCAGGTTTGTTTTTACCTTTCAAAATCTTTTTACTAGCATCACTTTGTAATAAATAATTATTGCAGCTTAACCAAAATGCACCAGCACCTGGTAAGATAGAGGCATCTTTAATCACATTAGAAACAGCTCTTAATCCATCTCTTATAGCATCTTTAGTTTGTTGTAAAACATGGCTGTTGGAACCTTTGATCAAAATTGTAGCAGCTCTTGGGTCTTTACATTCTGTGACATAGGTAAACTTATCCTCACCAATGGCGTTTTCATAAACTAGCCCAGCATATCCCAAAATTTCCGGACTCAAATCATCAACAGAGTTTTGTGCTTCTCCACCACAAATCAATTGCAAACGTTCCATGTTTCTTCTTTTAGCTCTTCTTAACGCCAAAATACCATTCTTGGCCAACACATCCAAAGACATTGGGTCTATACCTTTTTGATTTATTATAACAAACCCTTTATCGGAGTTCAAATCACACACTTCATTCTTCAATTCTATAATCTTTCGTAATTTATCATCAACAAATTTTCTTTCTGAGGCCACTAATTTTTCTCTTTGTTCGGCAGAGGAATAGAAAAACCCAGAGTTGACTTCAGTTTTTTCGTACTCCAAGGAGACATTAAGAATCAAAATATAAGCGTTCTTGACTCTTCTAGGCATATCTGGGTGTCTAGCTCCGTGATCCAAAACCAAACCTTGAATCAATTCAGTTTCTTTAGAATGGCCATGTTGCATAGTCATAATTTCAATCATATGTAAATCCAAATTTCTTTGTGATTCTTCTTTGACAGTCAATACGGCGTCAGTGACAATTGGAGTCAAAACATCAGCTAATTCATTGGTGACTTTAGTGGCTAATGATGACCGAGCAATTTGCAAAAGGAATTCACGATCAAAAGTTTCAACCTTTTGCTTAAACTGATCAAGGAATTCCAATGAAGTTTCACGAGCAATTTCAAACCCATCGACAATAACTTGTGGGTGAACACCTTCACTGATAAATCTTTCGGCTTGCTTTAATAATTCCCCAACTAACAAAATAACCGTTGTAGTTCCATCTCCAGTAATTTCATCTTGGGCAGTGGCAGCACGGGCTATCATCACTGCCGTTGGGTGTTGAATTTGCATTTCAGTTAATAAAGCTTTACCATCTTTAGTTAATTTCAATCCACCAGATCCATCAACTAACAACTTTAATGTTCCTTTAGGTCCCAAATTGGAAGCTAACACTTGTTGCAAGCCTTGAGCGGCATTAATGTTTACTTGTAGTGCTTGGGCACGTCTTATTGATTCTGCTTTAGGATTAAGTAATTGGATTGACGATGACATAGTCTCCCAAAGATATATGATTCAGAGTGATTTGATGTAACAAGATTAATGTGGGAAACGAACGAAACAAGAAAAATTTTTTTTTTGTATGTTTCTGTTTTTGCCATGGAAACGTCTACATTGAAAAAAAAAAAAGGGCGAGAAGTTTTTTTGTTTTGCTAAGATTACATTTTATACACGAATATCAAAGAACATTATAGAATGTCAGATTTTGCTAGCACGATATTCATACCTGCAAGAGACAATTTACGGATAAAACAAGATGATAGAGAAGGGGTAATTCGATTGTGTCGAGATATAACAAGCTATTCGAAAAAGGGGATATTTTCTTTGCATAGAACTATACTGGAAGATGAATTGATCAAAGAATTAGCTGGATATTTTAATGTTTTGAGTGATAGATTGGCTAAAATCCAAAAGAATTACCCTGAAAACATGCACTTACGAGGAACAATATCAGGAGCGGTTGAAGAATTGATCGAGTTTTTCACATTTGCTTTTTATAAATACAATTTTCAATTATTACGGTACGATGTGTTTTTGAAAATGATACAAATTTTGATAAATGGCGATGATGTTGAGCCAATTGTACAATACTTGATTAAGTCTGAGCTGTTGCCTGAAGCTATTGAGCCACATATTGACTTTATTGATCTAGCAGATTATCTAATGGGGATCTTTGATTGCACTGGTGAAATAATGAGAATGTGTATACTGCAACTGTCTCAATCAACAGGTGATTTTGAACTCAAGGCTACTTTGAATAACTACAGATTTTTACAAAAATTGTACGATCAATATGTTTTATTGACACAGCACTATCTGGGAATTTCTATAAATCGAGGAGTTTTTGACGATTCAGCCAATCTGAGAGGAAACATTTCATTCACCAAAAAGCTACAAGTGTTTGAAAGTTCACTCAAGAAAATTGAATCTACATTATTAGATATACTAGTTAGTGATAAAGAAATAATATAAATGGCAATTTGTCTACTAATTATATTTGACACGACAATTATTTTATTCTGGGTCCAGGTCCACCTGGAGATGTTTCCGTTCTGGCACTTAATACTTCACACCCGTCTTCGGTTACTAACAACATATGTTCGAACTGGGCAGAGCATTTACCATCTTGAGTGACAGCTGTCCATTTGTCTGGCCATGACAAATCCTTGTATGTTCCAACATTAAGCATTGGTTCTATAGTAAATACTTGACCTGGTTTAGCAATTCCAATGGCTTTATTTTTAGCATAATGAGGAATGTTGGGTTGACAGTGGAATAATGCCCCGCAACCATGGCCACAATATGTACGCACAACCGAACAGTTGTTTTCACTTGCATGCTTTTCAATGATATTACCCAATTCTCTAAATGCAATCCCTGGCTTTACATGTTTAATAGCTAAATCAAGACACTCTCTGGTGGTCTCAACCAAATTGACTAGTTCTGGATTGCATTTTGCCTTGTCACCAACGTAATAAGTTTCATTAAGATCAGCATGAAACCCAAGATAATATATAGTAACATCCAAGTTTATAATATCGCCGTCCTGTAACTTGGTTTTATCTGGTATACCATGACAAATAACTTCATTGATAGATGTACACAACGATTTAGGGAAATTGTAGTAGTTCAAAGGCGATGGATAAGCATTTCTTTTAACACATTCTTTATGCAAAATTGCATCCAATTCGTCGGTGGTGATACCTGGTTTAACGTGACTGGCAGTAATGTCCAACACTTCTCTGGCTATTTTAGTAACTTTTCTGATTTTTTCAATTTCTTTCGGCGTCAATACAGGGATTTTCCCGATTCTATCGTTTTTGATTTCACTGATGGGTTTACCATCTTGGGCATAGTCAGGTAATTTAATATGTTTAGGGACGGCTCTTCTTGGTGTCAAGGGATAATGAGGTCTCAACTCGCCAGTGAATTCAAAATTTGGGAATGGGTTGTAATCTTCAGAACCGTCTTCTGCCTTGTGGATACCTTTATGGATTGCCCAACTGGAACGGAAACAGATCTGATTGCAAAATACACTAGAAACGCCTTCTTTCAAACATACAGGACATTTCAAAGCTGATTCGGTTTCTTTACCACAATGTGGTGCTGCACAGATAGATGCCATGTTTTCTTATAGTATATATGTATATAGTTATTCTATAACTCTTGGTGAAAGTGATCACTGCAAATAAGATAAAAAGAAAATATGTATTGAAAGAAAGAAAAAAATTTTTTTTTCTGGTTCTTCGCATGATTATGTGAGAAAGTGAAAAATGAGTCTCCATCAAATCTGTTCGTAATACCGTTGTTTGTTTTTCGAATGGGCGGGTCTTGTTGGCGGTGCAATCTGTCGCGTGATGCCGTACAAGCTTTTAATTCGATACGCCGAGATCTTCTGGACCGAAACTCAATGGTAGTAAATCCTGAAGGTACACCTTAATAAACCTGTTTTCTTCATTGAACATGTACACTGGGATTTCTGGGGCAAACTCTCTAATGAATTGACGACAAATTCCACAAGGAGTTATAGGGTCCTTGGTGTTTCCTGCAACTGCAATTGCTTTATATTTCTTATGACCATCGGTCTAGAGGTTGACAATAAGTCAAGTTAGTAAGAACTCAATTGATAATTCAAAAAAATCAAACACATACCACTGCTTTAACGATTGCTGTTCGTTCAGCACAGACACCCGCCCCATATGATGCGTTTTCGACATTGGCACCAGATATAAACTCGCCCGATTCCGTTAAAAGGGTACATCCCACTCTGTAAAAAATTAAAAGAAAAAAAGTTAGTCACTTCCTCGTCGTGATTGGCAATCTATCAACATACCTGAATTTCGAATAAGGACAATAAGCGGCGGATTTGGCTATAATGAATTGTTAGCAAAAAAAAAACCCAAACTTGAAAAGAATAATTGCATTCCCTGCTAAACATACCTTTGATAACATTTTCTTTTAAATTGGTAAATTCTGCGTCTGTTAACTCTTTATGATCAGTATACTTTGGAATCGACATAGTGTATAATTAAGAAGAAAGTGGTGGAAAAGGTACAACAGTTATCTCAAAACTACCTTAATCACAAATCAACAATTATAGCAGTCGTGTGCGTAATATCAAAACACTTTTCCACTCAAGTTTTTTCGGGTGGTGGTGGCAACAAAAATGTATGGGAGAAAAAAAAAATGCTAGGGAAAGACTCGACCTCTCCCAATTACAGAATACTACAACTGTATCAACAATGGTTACCTTAGAAGATTTAGAAAACAATCAGCAACAAGAAGAAAATGTTATAGATCAAGAAATTTTGAATTCGTCTACTTCTGATATAATCAATAGAACCAAATTGTTGGATAATGACATTAAAGTTATGAGATCTGAATCACAGAGGTTGAACCATGAAAAGACCGTGATGTTGGAAAGAATAAAAGACAATCAAGAAAAGATAAACAACAATAAGCAATTACCTTACTTGGTGGGAAATGTTGTGGAGTTATTAAATTTGGATGCTGACAAAGAGGCCAGTGAGCAAGGAGCCAACATTGATATCGACGCAGCTAGAGCTGGTAAATCAGCGGTAATCAAGACATCAACTAGACAGACTATATTTCTACCAATGATAGGGTTAGTTGACCCAAGCAAGTTAAAACCAAATGATTTAATTGGCGTGAACAAGGACTCTTATCTTGTGTTGGATACTTTGCCTTCGGAATATGATTCGAGAGTGAAAGCGATGGAAGTGGATGAAAAACCAACTGAAGACTATTCTGATATTGGTGGATTGGACAAACAAATTGAGGAATTGATTGAAGCCGTGGTGTTGCCTATGAAACAAGCAGACAAGTTCAAAAACTTGGGTATCAAACCTCCAAAAGGTGCTTTAATGTATGGTCCACCTGGTACAGGTAAAACTTTATTAGCCAGAGCTTGTGCTGCCCAATCTGGTGCCACGTTTTTGAAATTGGCTGCTCCTCAATTGGTGCAAATGTTTATTGGGGATGGTGCAAAGTTAGTTCGTGACGCATTTGCTTTGGCTAAGGAAAAGGCTCCAACAATTATATTTATTGATGAGTTGGATGCTATTGGTACCAAAAGATTCGACTCCGACAAAAGTGGTGATAGGGAGGTGCAAAGAACCATGTTGGAATTGTTGAATCAATTGGATGGGTTTGGGTCTGACGACAGAGTCAAGGTTTTAGCTGCTACTAATAGAGTCGATACATTAGACCCTGCATTGTTGAGATCAGGTAGATTGGATAGGAAAATCGAGTTCCCATTGCCATCAGAGGAAGCCAGAGAATCTGTGTTGAAAATCCATGCAAGAAAATTACACTGTGACAATAACTCGGTTAACTGGAGAGAATTGGCCAGATCTACTGACGAGTTCAATGGTGCCCAATTGAAGGCTGTTACAGTAGAGGCAGGTATGATTGCTTTGAGAAATGGTAAATCTATAATCAAACATGAAGACTTTGTGGAAGCTATTAGCGAAGTGCAAGCCAGAAAGTCCAAGTCAGTCAATTTCTACGCATAATGGGAGTTTTATGTTGTTGTGTATTTTATAAAATCAATAATAATATAAAAAAACCTTTTCCTGTTAAATAATCAACTAAGAAAGCATCTAAACTATTGGATTGGTTTGATTGTTTTCTTCAATTCTTCTCTTAATTTATTAGACACTTCATCTTGACCATCATCATCATCCCAATCTTCTTCCCATAAATTTTGTTCACTCAATTTATTGGTACTATTACTTGACCATTTAGAATCATCTTCTGGAAAATCTTCAAATTCATCATCCTCTTCTAATGTCTTGATAACATTTTTTTCTTCTTCAGTGAGACCTGATGTATGTTTCAGAGGGATTGTAGTAGATGGTTTAGAATCTAGTTTGGTGGCGTCTGACATTATGGTACTATTGATTTGATGTTGACTAAGTAGTGGTTGCCACTCATGACATTTTTTTTTTTCCTCGTTCTCAACTTTTGTTTCTTCAGTTCCAAGTACTTAAACGTTTACGCTTTTGGTGTGATTTGTACAGGAATGGCAAAATGTGATGTCGCCAACACTAAATGTTATTACAGAATATAGAGTATGATCTAACAAGCAAAATCTAAGAAAGAATTGTTTAAATTGTTGATTACGTATTGTCGTGGTCTAGTGGGCTAGTCGCAATTCGACAGTGTTGAGGTAAAAAAATCAGGCTGGGCTATATTGTACCAAAAGATCAAATACAATGGTCCTTGATGAGATGTTAGGCACTTGAGATATTAGATCCAACTTCTTGGTAATGCCAGGCTTGATATTATTTTTCAGTAATTACTTTTTGTAGGCTTGTTTTCTGTAAAATGATATATAATTTTGGACAAATTATATCAGGAAACGTGTGGAACCACCATTCCCGTTAAAACATACCAAATGGCGTATATAGTAAACACTTACGGGGACTTGGCACATACCCATAACAACAAGGAGATTGTTACACGCAAACAAGGGGGGAAGTAAACTAGTACCAATAATGTTACATAATCTCAACAATAATGCATTAAACCAAGAAATAAATTTCATGATTACTAATACCCCATTGAAAGTGACCTCATCCATGCTTCAATAAAAGAGTTTATCGGGACCATTCATGTTGTAGAAGCTTCTTGGCAATTAAACTTAAAGTTAAAAGCATTATAATGGAATAAAATTATAGTAGCGCGCCTGAATCAATGATTAGTCAGCCTGAAAAGTTTAATTATAATATTTTTATTTAAAGATGCTGGAAGTTCCTGGAAAAAGAAAAATGAAAATTCCATGATTTTACAAATGTTTGTATTTGCAGGTATTGACTATAGTTGATATTCAGTTTGTTTGAACATTTTCAGTTAGAATTTTTACTTGGTGGTAATCATGACTTTCAAACAAGATGCTAGAGCCGCGTTCAGAGGCTTATCTATTACAGATAAATTGTTACCATTATTAATTGTTCTTGCAATAGTTATTGGTGTGATAATATCGGTATATGTACCTGGGAGCAGTGAAGCATTTAATGGTACTAAGGTCGTTGGTGTGTCTGTACCCTTAGCAATAGGGTTAATAATTATGATGATTCCTCCATTATGTAAAGTGGAATGGGAGCATTTCCATAAGTTTTTCAACAAAAGTACCTATCTCAGACCTATTTTGATTTCGCTTGTTTTGAACTGG
The DNA here is from genome assembly GCF_000182965.3 of Candida albicans SC5314. Taxonomy (NCBI): domain Eukaryota; kingdom Fungi; phylum Ascomycota; class Pichiomycetes; order Serinales; family Debaryomycetaceae; genus Candida; species Candida albicans. The sequence goes on from NC_032092.1 coordinate 1,535,635, forward strand.
ATTATATGTCCCTTCATTATGCTTGGATTGGCTTGGATGGTTTTATTCAACTATGACGAGTATAGAACTGGTATAATTATGATTGGAATTGCGAGATGTATTGCCATGGTATTGTTGTGGAATGACATTGCCTTGGGTGATAACACGCTTTGTGCTGTTATTGTTTTTATTAACAGTTTGTTGCAGGTTGTTTTGTATGCCCCTTATCAATTGTTTTTCTGTTATGTGATATCGGGTGATCCTATTCCAATTGACTCTGGTGTTTCATATTCGATAGTTGCAAAGAGTGTCGCTTTCTTCTTAGGTGTACCACTTGGTCTTGGTGTGGTTGTCAGATTTGCATTATTATACTTTAAGGTTTACGATAAGTTGATTAGATTTATCAGTCCTTGGGCTTTAATTGGATTGTTGTACACTATTATTGTTATTTTCATTGATAAAGGTAAAGAGTTTATTGAAGAAGTTGGAACTGCCTTCCTTTGTTTTATTCCTTTGACTTTATACTTTTTAATTGCTTGGTTTACGACGTTTTTTGTTTTAAGGTGGTCATCAAAGGCACCAAAATTGGAGGATGAAGATACTAGATTATTATGTGGATGTGAAGAAAAAATCGAAAAGTATCCAACCAAATGGCGGAGAGGGTGTAGTGCCAATTATTCTGAAATCACAACCCAAAGTTTTACTGCTGCTTCTAATAACTTTGAGTTATCACTTGCTGTTGCGATTTCAATTTATGGCTCAGGCAGTAAACAAGCTATTGCTGCAACTTTTGGACCTTTGTTAGAAGTGCCAATATTGTTAATTCTAACATTTGTTGCTAGATATTTCAGAACTAAGTTTATTTGGTCTGATGTCGAAGAGCAAGAAAATGAAATCTGTCGTTAGCCGTATCTTATGTAGCCAACTTTAATAAATTACTTGAATTATTTTGTGTTTTGAAGTATTGTCTTACATGTATGTTTCCAACCAATGATTATAACGGTATGTTCCAATCTTTTAAGGTTTTGCTCTTCTTGATTACTAATTTATTCACCCATTTGCTTTCTTCATTGCAAGTAGGAATATCTGGTGGGGAAAATAATATTCACTGATTTCACGTAAACTTTTTCTTGAAATACTTGCAAATATGACTCTGTCAAATACGAGATACATGCATTAGTAATCAAGAAAGTTTATTTTTTTTTAAAAAAAGTATGCTACCCCAGTTTCATTTGCCCAAAAAGAAACGGGTATATAAAGGTGGTAATAGATCCCATACTTTGGTGATTTGTTTACTCTGCAAAGACAACCTCAACAAAAGTATGAAATTATACACTGCTCCAACTGGAAATGGTCGTAAACCATTGATTTTTTTACATATCTTAGATGTTCCAAATGAAATCCACATGTTTGATTGGCCCACTAAGGAAATCAAGGAGAATTGGTATCTTGAATTAAACCCTCATGGCCTTGTTCCAACTTTAGTTGATGGTGATGTAACATTATGTGAAAGTAATGCTATTTTGCAATATCTTGCTGATAATTATGATACCGAGAACAAGTTTAGTTACCCAAGCACTGATCCATTGTATTGGCAACAATTGAGATGGTTATTCTACCAGTCAACCCAATTCAGCGATGCCTTGTCTAGATTATTCTTTTACAAAAAGTTTCGCAGTGACGATCAATGGTTAGTCGACAAAGGGTTTGAACAAATTCGCAAAGTTTATCAGGTTTTGGATTCACATTTGGCGCAAAGAAAATGGTTTGTTGGTGATAAATTCACAATAGCTGACTTGGCTTTTGCCGTTGGGCATTTCCGTCGTATTGAAAAAACAACAGGGACCAAATTTGAGATTGAAAATTTTGAAGAAAAGTACCCTCATGTGACTCAATGGTATAATGATGTTTTGTCCATTGAAGGCATCAAAGAAGGATTTGAATTGAAATAAGAACTGTTCAAGTGTTTTTCTTTTTGGTGTTTTTTTGTTGCAAATTGAGAGGAAAATTTGTACACCAAGATAGTTTTTCGTAGATCGTATACTATTCACAGTATCTCAAATACAAATTATTAATACACACAAATGGTATTTCTTTTACGTAACAGTGTAGAGATACTTATCTCATGCAAGATATAAGATTGGACCATTCCGTCTTTCTTTTTATTTGGTACACAAAAGTTGCAAATGAACACACAGGGCCAAGCAAATTCATGCAAGATATTGTTTTTCTTTTTTTTGAGTGTATCGATCCCATTTATTCCCTTAGTATTCACTTATTCCCGCGAAAATGGACACATATTTTAATACACAATTTTTCTATGAGATTGCAAAAAAAATTTCAAACCCCGCATGATTATAAATGGGCCCTGTTGCAAAATTTTTAAAGAGAACTAATCAATTCACATTTTAACAATAATTGCAAATAAGTCAATTAAACAAGATGCTGGTTGAAACTTATTCTTGGTCAAATATTAGTTTGACATTACAAAATGGCAAGACAATTCTTGATGATATTTATGGCTCTGTTAGTGCTGGAGAAATGTTAGCTATTATGGGTCCATCTGGCTGTGGGAAGTCAACTTTGCTTAATGTGTTGGCATATAGAACTAGTCCACGTTCCTCGACCCTTGAAGGTGGTATATTTATCAACAATGAACGTGCAACTTTAAACAAAATCAAGCAACTTTCGAGCTATGTTGAACAAGAAGATTCTTTGATCGGCTCTTTAACCGTCCTGGAAACAGTCGATTACAGTGCACAGTTTGCTGGTATTGATAAAGCACACAAAAAAGAACTTGTTAGCAAAACAATCAAGTCACTTGGATTAGAGGGTCAGGCTATGCTGAAAATTGGTACTCCGATTCAAAAGGGCATTTCTGGTGGACAGAAGAGAAGAGTTAGTATTGCTTCTCAAATCATTACCTCCCCATCAATTTTATTTTTAGACGAGCCCACATCTGGATTAGATTCTGTTGCGTCTCGTGAAGTCATTAGCACTATTAAAAAAATCGCAAAGAGAGAGAATATGGTTATTATTTGCTCCATTCATCAGCCCAGCACATACACATTTGAACTTTTTGACAAGGTAATGTTTCTTTCCAAAGGTAGAACAGTCTATAATGGCGCTGTTAGCAATGTGGTCAAGTATTTCAACTCAATTGGACACACGATGCCTCCGTACATTAACCCAGCTGAATACGTTTTGGATTTGATTAATACGGATTTTCAGGGTGATTCTAGTGTTCTTGATGACTTGGTATCTAAGTGGAACAGCGGAGACGTTCACAAAGTTGGGACAGAATCGGTTCAATTAACTGAGGCCACTACCATAAACGAGATGCAAAACATTTTGATTTTGATAGCTCGTTCTTTGACCAAGGCTAGAAGAGATATCTTGACATACTATGTTAGGTTAGTTATGTACTTGGGTTTGGCGATATTAATGGGCACTGTGTGGTTGAGATTGCAAAATGGCCAAAAAAACATACAACCATTCATTAATGCCATATTTTTTTCGGGGGCATTTATGTCGTTTATGTCAGTTGCGTACATTCCATCATATCTTGAAGACATTCAAAGTTATAAGAAGGAGAGAATGAATGGGTTGTATGGGCCCTTGGCATTTTCCTTAGCAAATTTTTTGGTTGGGCTTCCATTTTTATTTTTAATTGCTGCCGTGTTTAGCGTTATTACATTTTTTATGGTCAACTTTCACCAAACAGCAAGTGGGTTCTGGTATTATTTGATGTGGCTATTCTTGGATTTAGTCGCAGCAGAATCAATGACTACGTTCATTGCCAGCGTTTTCCCGAACTTTGTTGTGTCATTAGCAATAACAGCTTTTGCCAATGGATTGTGGATGGCAGTAGGAGGTTTTTTAGTGCCTTCAAATATTTTGAACGTGTTTTGGTATTATACCTTCTATTGGATTGATTATCAAAGATACGTCTTTCAAGGAATGATCTTCAATGAGTTTACCAACAGAGAGTTTCGTTGTGGAGATGGGTGTCATTGCATGTATGATTCACCCTTGGCAAGCCAGTGCAAAATTAGTGGAAAAGCTGTATTGGAAAGCTTGGGATACGGGAACTACGATAAGGGATTATGGATTGGGGTTTTAATTGCTCTAGTTTTTGTTTACAGATTTGCTACGTATATAGTTTTAAAATTGAGAAAGTAAGGTCTTACTCGTACAGAAATGTACTCTTTACGACTTTACTTCTGATATGTAACATAAAATATTCATATATATTGGTCAAAGTGCTATAAAAAAAATAGACTATACAATCTTAAACATTGATAGTAAGCACGAACACATAGATTTACCGACAATACTAATTACCAGTTGCGGTAGCAGCGGCGTCCAAAGCACTTGAGACACTTGCTGGAATAATCCAGTATGGATCCCAAACACCAGCAGCAGCGCAAGCACCGACAGCCAACTTTCTGAAGTTGGTAACATCAGCACCACGACATTTGGATGCAACACAATTACCAACAGCACCTGTAAAGTTAGGGATAACACACAAGCAACCGGTATCCCAGTATGGACAAGGAGTAGAGCTGGTACTTTGCTTAACACATTCTTGAGCACACTTTGGAATTTGATCGTAGATTCTATCAGCGAAACCGTTGATTGAAGCAGTTTTGGGAACAGGAGGGTAAATAGTATAAGGATTATCAGCAGCAGGGGCTGGGGCAGCAGTAACAGCAGGAGCAGCAGCAGCATTGGCAAAGGCAATTGCAAATGGAATGGCTAAAATAGTAGAAAATTTCATTTTTATGGTAATTGATCAGTTGGTTTGTTGGTTATTGATCTTCTTCTACAATCATGTTTGGAAAAGACATTTGATTTCCTATTTATACCCATATCCAGTACTCCCGAGCATGGAGACGTTCGTTTTACGTTCCGATAACTCCAAACCTCTAGTAATCGTTTTCCGTTTGTTCAAATATATTCTTCATTTTCCAAATGGTATTTTTGGTGGTATCACTTACTTTGCAACTTTAATTCTCTTGTTTTCTTTTTTGTGTCACTCGGGGAAAATAGGTCTTGGCACATTTGACGCTATTTCCGCCAATCGCAAGAGTTTAGCCATTAGTTGTTTTGTCAAAACTCGGAAATTGTTTACTTTGAAGACTAAGTTGTATGGGGGAGGGGCACAAGTAATTCTGCACGTCAACTCCATTTCTAATTATAATTGGAGGAAACTATACATTCTTTCATTGTTTTGGTACACATTGTCTAACGCTATACAACTATAAAACAATGGAAAAAGTGAAACACTAACCATTAATTGTACGTCCGGTTTCCGATTTATGCTGGTAAACAATTATTGAAAAGTCTTTAGCGATAAATGGGCGGCTTAGCCTGCGTTTTGAAACGCAATTGGTATAGTATTCAAGCTTAGTTCTATAGAAAATATACAATCTAATACCTTGAGGAATTTCCTCTATATATAAATAGAAAATTCCTCTCACAGTAGACTGAATTATCCATATGAATTATCGGTCCACTTATTCCATTGTCAATGGAATAAATTAGTGTATTGTTCTCTTCAGTACAATCACTACCATTATACAATTCTAGCTTATTGTTGATAATTAGTCATGTTGCACATCCTAATTTCGAACAAACAATATTATAGGTTCTTTCCCATTTTCTTATACTTATTTTGTACCTCCTTGAAGTTTTCTCGTATTTCCAAATAACCCATATGTATTTTTCCAACAAAATGATCTGCTAATCTTCTATCGTTATCCAATCTCGACAAGTAAGCACCACACCCATCACACACCTGAAGTTTCTGTTGTGATGTTTGTCCAACATTTTCAGTTATTCTTCGAGCCTGTTGACTGAGTTTTTCCCTCTCTTCACATTTGGCATTCAATTCAATGGCGTAATCAATAATTTTACTGGCCTGATTTTTGGCTACCAAATAATTAAGCTCTTGGACCATCAAACCAATCTCAACATCTAGATCATCTAATTCCTTTGTAACTCGGGCAATTTTTGCTTTTTCCTCTGGCGTGTGCTGCAAACGTAATTGGGCATTGTGGATATTTCGGTCCAAATCAGAGACATATTTAGACAACAATTTGTAATAATCATACTCTATGTCAGGAAACTTTTCGCCCAATTTTTTCGTTCGATGCTCGTATTCTAGTTTATGTTTTTGTAAATGTAGATTAGGACATCTTCCAAGATCTTGCTTTGTTCCTACAAATAAATCATGAGGACAGGTGCCGACTAAAAAAGCCCGACATACACGAGATGAAGTCATTTCAGGATCTCTTCGCCGTATCAGCGATCCGTTTTCTTTTCCCATCAACTGTTCTATTTGTCTTCTTTGTTCCTCTGCCATGATTATTGATGATGGATGTTTTTGTTGTTGCTCTGTAAAGAAAAATCAAGCTTCTAGTTTGTTTTTGTTTTTTCGTTTTCGTTTTTTTTTTTGCTTCTTCGCATAATTTTGGAGGATCGCCTCCAGCACCAAAACATTCTAGTCTAAATGTAGCAAACATGATTGATTAATTTCTACCATTCCCAAAGGATTCATCTAACCAAGATGAAACTAAGGAATGTGTTAGAAGTTTTTTCTTGAATTTGGCCGTTGCGTTACTAAACTCTACAACTATTCTAAGATCGAATGTAGAGGTATACAAATACCGATTCTTACCTACAAACTATTAAAACTGAAGTTACGTTGAATAATAACATATTCTGTTTCATTTTTTCATTCATCCTAGCTACCACAATTTCAGCATTCTGTACTAACCATCTCGGCTTTAAAAATTTTCACAGTATCATTATACTTTTTGAAACTTTCTGCGTCAAGAACAAATTTATCAATGTTATTCGTCAAATAATTTAGTATTACAGTCAAGTTTTCAGTTCCAAAGTCATAACTCCTTACATTAATGTTCATATTTTTCTCATACTTTTTGTATTGTTTAATAATCTTTACCTTCTCAAACTGGTCCTCTTGGCAATGCTTTACCACTAGGTTTTCATTGAAGTTGTTCCTCAATGAAACACTTATCTTGTCCATAGGATAAGTTTGTGGAACCGTGAGCATAAGATCGATATCCCCGTTCAACTTCCAAAGTTCCGGAGCAGTATTAGGAAGTACTGGAATAGTGGCTCGATAAACCTCTTCTTTGAGTGGCCTGACAGATCCATTTAGTTTATAACACATCTCTTCAAGAAGTTTCTTTCGTTGAAGTAACAACTTTGGGTCAACTTTTGGTTTGTAATTTGTCTTTATACTAGTATTCGGCTGTTGCTTTGGTTGTTGTTTCGGCTGCACACTTTGTTGAGACTTTGTTGATGTCACTGGCGGGGATTTCTTCTTGGTTTTTACAAACTTGATAGTTTCTTTCTTTTCCTGCTTCAAAAATAATTCCAAATATTTATCCAATGTCAATATCATTGAAGCCAACCCTATCCCATCAACCAAGGTAATTTCATCATCTTTGAGGGCACCTTGAGCAATATCAACTATTCTTTGAAATCCCACTTCAACATTATAAGCAAATCCTCTGGGAATGTCTTCATTTAATACACTGATTTTAGGTCGCTGAGACTTGTCCTCTGGGAACCCACTTGGAATAGTCAAGTTGATATTCAATTTTTCTAGATCGTATGGAAATTCAGGATCAGAAGGTTTAATTCTGAGTGACAAGTAGATAAGATTTTCTGGTTTGCTTTTAATATAATCAAGCAAATACTTTTGTAAATATGACAATCGAGCATGATTTTTATAACATTTAAAATGGTTAGGGCTATCTGATTCTATTTCTTTCACTTGTTTAATAATCGATTTGGTCGAGATTCCATTTATAGTAACTGGCTTGAAAGCACGCATCAACTTCGACACTTGCAAGAATCGAAGTGATTTAGTTAAATCTGTACTCTTCTTGCTCATGATTGTGAATTAGTGGTGGATGTGTAGAGCTTTTCAGTAGCACAATGATTTGAGTTTGTTTTTTTTTGTTCGCCAATACTCGATTTCATAGTCTGAATCGTTTGTTGACATTTTTTGTTTTTATTCCACTTTTAATGACTCATCCATTTGCAACTTTATGAAACTAGACCTTGTCAAACGTACTTTCAACTATGCAGTAGTTAATAAACCGTCTGGAATGGTATGTGATGCCAGCCACACAAATAACATTATCACTGCATTGACAAACGAATTTACAAAAATACTTCCCTCGGTCAACTCATCGCAATTTAGACTTGTACAACGACTAGATAGATTCGTCACAGGCGGTCTCGTAGTTGCTAGAAATAAAAAATGGGCAGATAAAGTTAGAAAATCGTTTTTTCAGGAAGGTACACTTCGACTTACAAGAAGGTATGTCGGATTAATTGCTCTCGACCAAATTCCTGAATCAACTCAAGGCACAATAGATTTCCCCATCCAAGCTTTAGAGAAAGATTACAGAGGGAAAAACAAATCGAGAGAACTATTCACTTATTCGGCCGTTACACATTACAAATTGATTCCGTCGGCAAGGCGAACCATCAAAGGAGTATTTCCGGTATTCCAACAGGGCCCAATTTTGCCAATTATCCTAGAGTTGGAAACTGGAAGAAAGAACCAAATTCGAGATCACATCATACAAAAATTTGGAGTTCCTTTATTGAATGATGACAATTTTTCTGATTTCAAGCTAAATTCGGAGATTCCAAAAGACGTCAATAGCAAATTATATAAAAGTAACCAGATTGCTCTTCATTCTGGCTTGGTAATTATGGAGAATAATGGAATATCACAACAATTTCTATTTCCAGTGAACAATGCGTATGATCGAGAGCTTTGGGGAAGTTTTGTTAATGAAAAAGGTGAGTTTATTGATGAGATACGAAATGGATTGATTAATTTTAAAATATAAGGAGCATAAATGAATCACAAATTTGAAACAAGAAGATAATACATTGGTGAAATTATTGTATGCATAATCATGCTGTTGTGACAGTGCTTGTCATAACTGTGAGTTTGTGCAGCTACTCTTTGCATATGCTTACTTTATTGCAATGAGAATTTGTATAAATGACTGAGGATTTGCTCAGCTTTCATTCCTATCTACTACTGCCCCATATTAAAAATGTCTGAAATACTCAAAGCCAATCACAGAAAAGTATATGGTAATGTCAGTAATAGCAGCAGCAGTAGCAGCATCAGCATGAGTCCAAGTGGTAGTGCTACTAACAAAAGAAGTACAAGAAGTGCTGGTGACAACAGGTCAAAGCTTTCTCATGATATGGTTGCAGGGGCCGCGTCCTTTGAAGCCACCAGATTATTTGAAGATAGACATCGAAGAAACGGGAAACCAGTTAGTCATGCTTTCGCCAGAAAAACTCTTATTGCACTTGCCGCATCCGAAGTGGATAAATTGTTTGAAGTGAAAGAATTAACCCATTTGGATAAGGATCAAATAAAAAGCGAGGCAATCAAGGCCATTGAGAAAGAATACGAGACCCATTATGGTGGTCAGAGGCATTGGTCGCCAAACTTCAAACCAATAAGTTGGTAATTTACAGCTGCATATATTAGTATGTTCTGTAGTAATGTATATATGTATACGGAAATTTACGCCCAATTACCCAATAAGCTCATGAGCAACATTCCCAAAATCAAACTTACTAAGGCAACTGTAGTTTTTACAAAAGAACTGTTTCTCAAGTGGCCGTGTAACCAATCGTGACTCCACATTTCAATTAAACCAGTCCAAAGGAGCACACCTGCTGAAAAAGAATCTAAAGTTCCCAATGCAATTAAAGTAGAGGGGTCATTACCGTTGAATTTGTTCAAAACACCGATACCAATTGCCATTCCAATAGGGGTGATCAATGCAAACATGAGTGCCATCACTAATTTAGTTGACAAACTTGCATTGGTAATAGATATAATTCTCGAAGACAAAGCCAAACCTTCGAAAAACTGATGGAAAACAATAACAATAAACAAGGTAATAAAGTAAACATCATCTGTGACAACTAAAGTAATACCAATAAGAATGGAGTGGAAAATAATACCTGCTTCTAAAATCATTACTGAAATCTTGTCGTTAACAGAGATTCCATGTAATGATTGCTCATTACTAGATGTTTCCTCAATTTCCTTTTTATCAACCTTTCCAGTATCACGGGCATTGACTATTCTAAGAGCAATGTACTCAATTATAAAAGCAATAAAAATCCCAGCCATGGTTATTGAAGCACCAGTACCTTCATATTTGATTTTCAAACAAGAATTGCTCCACATTAATTGCGCATGAGTCATTAAATGGACAAATGCCGTTGATATGATTATACCAGTACCAAACTGTTTGATGATAACAATAATATAGTTTTCCTGTGATAAGTTGACAAATTGTTTCAAAACAATTGGACCAAAAGACCCGATACCAGAAGTAACAAGAATAACAAAAAGCAACCCAATTCTCAAAGGAATATCGTAATCTCTTTTCACTCTTTCACAAGTCACAGCGTCATGGTTATTGTCATCGACACAATGCTCAACACCAGCATGGAAATGACACTTTTTTCCTGAAGATGAGCTCGACTCTTCATCATCTTCATCTTCTAATTTCACAAACTGAACTTCTTTATCTCCATCCATACAGAAAGTATCACCATCGTGGGAATGGCATCCATCATAGCTTGTAGGAAGGTTGTTTGTATTGGTTGGAACTGGCAAGATTGAACCTTCATTTCCGTAACCATCAACACAATATTGGACCGAATTATGAAAGTGACAGTCAGTAACAGCTGTTGTTTGAACACTAGCAGACAGGTTCAGTGGTGGTGTGGTAATTGTAGAAGCATTCAAGGAAGTTGACAGACTTTGTTGTCTCGTTAACGTTAAGTAAACAGTACCATCAGTAGGGGTCAGCTCCGTGGTTGCTAATCTGTAGCTTCTGGTTGATAAAACTGTCACAGTTTCTGTATAAACCTTAGTCAATAAACCGATGAAAAATAAATGGGTAAACTTCATTGATGTTGTTAATTTTTAGAGAGCTACCACCAAAAACATATTCAGCAAAGGCTACCTTTATATTAATTATTCCGTTTTCCAAGATTCCATCGGTCGCCAAGAGAACTCAACACTTTAACCACCATGGTATATATCTTCATTGCTACGGGCCCATATATTCATGTTTCCAACTATTCTGGGCAACCTCATTTTGTCCAACAATTTTGGTGAACAGTTAAAATTTTGTATGAAATCTTTCGCACCCACCCACTCTCATCACAACCACTACAGTTCTATTTGCCAAGAGATACCAGATGCAAGTAATTAATTTATTATTTTCTCGGTATCTTCATGGATCAGTATTCCGAACAATTCAAGAAAAGAAAGAAGGAACGGGAACAGTTATAATGGTTATATCTTATGTGTTAACCAAAGTATAAAGAGGCAACAATATCTCGTTGGAAAAGACCTTTGTTTGGTTAATCATTTTTTTTATTCGCATCTATAATCACAAACTTTCTCTCGAAATATGAATTATTTATTGTTTTGTTTATTTTTTGCTTTTTCCGTTGCTGCACCAGTTACGGTTACCAGATTTGTTGATGCTTCACCTACAGGTTACGATTGGCGGGCCGACTGGGTTAAAGGTTTTCCGATTGATCTGTCGTGTAATGCCACACAATATAATCAATTATCTACTGGGTTGCAAGAAGCTCAATTATTAGCTGAACATGCCAGGGACCACACATTGAGATTCGGTAGCAAATCGCCATTTTTCAGAAAATACTTTGGAAATGAGACTGCAAGTGCTGAGGTTGTTGGTCATTTTGACAATGTTGTCGGTGCTGACAAATCATCCATTTTGTTTCTTTGTGATGACTTAGATGATAAGTGCAAAAATGATGGCTGGGCTGGTTATTGGAGAGGTTCCAACCATAGCGATCAAACTATTATTTGTGACTTATCTTTTGTTACCAGAAGATACTTAACCCAACTATGCTCCAGTGGATATACCGTCTCGAAATCTAAGACAAACATTTTTTGGGCAGGTGACTTGTTACACAGATTCTGGCACTTGAAATCGATTGGTCAACTTGTTATTGAACATTACGCTGACACTTATGAGGAAGTCCTTGAATTGGCTCAAGAAAATTCAACTTATGCTGTAAGAAACTCAAACTCATTGATTTATTATGCTTTGGATGTGTATGCATATGATGTGACAATTCCCGGCGAAGGGTGCAATGGAGATGGTACTCTGTACAAGAAATCAGATTTTAGCAGCTTCGAGGATAGCGACAGTGGCTCTGATTCAGGGGCCAGTAGCACAGCCTCAAGTTCTCATCAACATACCGATAGCAACCCTAGCGCCACAACAGATGCTAACCTGCATTGCCACACACATGCAGATGGTGAAGTCCACTGTTAATTGTTAAGTTCAGGCACCAAACAATTTTTAAGGTGTTTCATGGACATCTTTTATAGCTTGAATTAATAAGATTAATTGCAAAATCGTATGTAGACAGAAGAGTAATTTTCATCTAAATCTAGAATTGTAGTCTAATAAATTGACTATTGCGCCTACAATACATTTTGTACTCTTTGCACTACGTCATTAATCAAATTTCAGGACAACCGACAAAGCCTCTCGGTTTTCCACTTTATTTTCTTGAAAGGGGAACAGAAAAAAAAAAGAAAAGTAAACGGAAAAAAAAAAATTTTTAAGTAGCAAATCTAAAATCAAAATTTTAATTGTGGTGGTGGTACAAAGATGCTATAAGACCCACACACACACACGATTTAATAAAACAAGAGACTATACAGATGAATGTTTTTAAAAATGGTCAACTCAGACATATTCACCTTAAAAAAAATATGTCGAGCAAAAGAAAAATAGTGTTCACAAGTACTCTTTTTTTTCTTTAAGGATTGAATCAGAATCAACACTTAGAAGGAGCAATCATTTGCCCATTACTATCTTTGACTTGACATGTACAATAAATACTCCAGCATCAGAAAACTAAGGAAACCCTTGATTTTGTTATTAATATTCAACACCCTATATTTGTCATTTTATCACTACTTTGGCAATAATGATTCACAGTTGACCTTGTTGAATATACCACTTGACTCCACAAATCTTTTAGCTGAATATGCTACAACCGATGCAAATTATACCAAGGAAGTTGACGAACTTATAGCGAGTATCGAGCCACCAATAGTGACGTCAGAATACCGTATTCCAAAAAGAACCAATCAAATATTTCAGGATCCTAGATTGACGTTTGGTTTGATACTAAATTATGTCAACCAAAACCCTTCTTCTAGTATTCCATTTCATTGGGCCGATTGGGTCGACTTGTCACTTTTAAATAACCAGTTGAACAAACCGATAGAAAAACGTCTCAAGTGTTTGGATATTCTCAACCATATTCATCTACAATTTGACAAGGATAGGGAATTGTGTAGAGAAAACACCCGTTACTTTGGCTGCGCTGATAGTGAACTGCTAAGCGCGTCTGAATTACAAGAGTATGGTGTCGATTCACACGAACAGTTGCCAGGATTTATACAGTTTGAACATACTGTATTTTCATCTACCGAATACGTCAGGAATTTACAAGGGAAAACGTATGTGTTAGCAAGTATGCCTATTCCATATAAAGTCATATTTATGAACGATAAGGGTGAGGATCTTGTATTTGATGTCCATAAAGAGAGAATAGACAAACTAAAAGACAACTATAAGAAATCTAAAATAGATCCAGTGGTTGAATTTGAAAAATTAACCCAAGGATCTAACTCTTATAAACCCAAGCCAATAATAGATATACCCTTGAGTGACTTTGAGTATGAAAAAGAGTTTGTCCTCGAATCAATCAAGAACTTGGAGGCGAAACCAGAATTGAACCAACGCCAAAAATCATATTTGTGGTCAATGAAAAAATCTATTGCGATTCAGGAATCTCTGGACTCAGAAACAAGATATTTCAATGAAGCGACTATGACTGTGGGTAATGGGAATGAAGACTCGGGATGGCATTACGATTGGAGATTTTTCAATGGGAAACTCAGAGATGGTGCACGAACCGCTATCATATTGGAACGATTGCTTCGCAACTGGTTTAGATTCACTGAAAAGTATGGTGTTGTTAGTTGGATTGCTCACGGCCCGTTATTGAGTTGGTATTGGAATGGAGCCATCTTTCCTTACGATAACGATTTAGATGTCCAAATGCCAATAAAGCAGCTAGCAAGGTTGGGTGAGTTGTATAACCAGACGTTAGTTGTCGAAGATTTACGAGAAGGATTTGGGAAATATTTAATTGACGTGGGTACGTTTATTCACAACAGGGACATATCAAACGATGGCAATCACATTGATGCTAGGTTCATTGATGTGGATACTGGTGTTTATATTGATATTACGGGATTAAGCAACGTACTAGTGAACAGAGCATCAAGATACGATGGAAGAGATATTCATGATCGTCGAAAACATTTTTATAAATTGAACGATTTAGCACCAGTGAAATTGTCAATGCTAAATGGAGTTCCCTGCTATATCAGCAACCATATTGTTCAGAATCTCAAACGAGAATACCGTAGCGGAATTTCAAGAAAGCAGTATCAAGATTATATTTTCTCAAACAAGCTTAACATTTGGGTCCACACACTGGTTTTGGCTGAGGCATTGGAAAAGAATGATTACATTAACAGTAGTGGTAATATCAGCCACTTGCAAATGAAATTTCTTATCGATGAAATGACTGACGATCAGATTTATCAAATGCTTTCCAATAACAATCAACTATTGTTGGATTATCAGTTGGCAAGAAGTGTAAGGAAATTCCATGCAAAAGAGCTCAAATATCTTACGTCATTTACAAATAAGGGTAGAGCGATTGATAACGATGACATAACAGAGGAATATAAAAACTTGTTAGGCACCGTCACTTTACATGAACCTTTTAGAGAATCATTGTTTGAATATGAAAGGGTTAATGGTGGGTTGGATACGTTTTACGAAGAGTACAATCGGGAGATAGATAGTTTAACAGTTTCATAGATGCATAACAAGATAAATTCTATAACATTTCAATATATTTAGTGTTTTTAGATTTCTAAAGTATTTTTTTTTTCTTCTGTTTTTTTGCAATCAATTTAAGAAATTGGCCGTTTTGACTTTATTTTAGCAGTAGATCAACAAATGATGACATCCGATAATACATCTAAGATATCAAATCAATCGATTTCTCGAAGTCCGTCACCGGTGGCCAGCAGTATTAATAGAAGCAACAACAGCACGCCTTTGTCCAGCTGCGAGAGACCAATTAGTTTAGAGATCTACCGAAGAGTTCCAACTCCTCCATCTCCACAATTATCATTAATGAGTTCATTTAACGTTGATTTTGATTCAGTTAATCTAGATAACGATTTCCAGCTACAAATTAATCCCACTACTGTACCGAATGACATAATCAAGGAATCAAATGTGGTGGAGAAAGTTATGGGATTCTTTAAAAAAAGAGAAGATGTTGATCCAAAGCAGTCCAACATCAAACCAATCAAGAAAAAACGTTCTTTAGGATGCCTCAACTTTTTCAAAAGAGATGACGCCAATGAATCAATCCACCAACCAACAAAGTCAATTTTAAAATCTAAAATAAATAAAAATTATGAAGCTGAACAATCCAAATGTAAATGCGAAGAGTCGTTAGACTTTGAAGAGTTTATGGGCCGTTTTGAATACACAGAACAACTTAAAAATAGTAACGACGAAGCATTGTCGATGTTACGAATGGAACAAGTACGGAACTATTTTTATCATGTGTAGTAAACATAGAATATCAAAAACTTAAATACCTATACCTTCCTGCTTCAATAAATATTCCTTATAGGATTTCCCCCACCGGTAACCAGTTAGCTTATTATTTGCACCCACAACTCTGTGGCACGGAATTAATACAGCAATTCGGTTTGCACCACAGCAATTTCCAATCACACGGCTATGTGTACCTAATAAATCTGCCAATTCTTTATAAGTTCGAGTTTGTCCTGCTGGTATCTTGACTAATTCTTTCCATACTTTTCTCTGTAACGGCGTACCAAATAGAAGTTCGGTTTTGATATCCTGAGATACCGATGGTGTTTCCACCAATAGCTTGAATTTTTCCACCGATTTATCAATTTCTATTTTATCACCCGTCATTGTAGATAATGGTTTGAGTTGATATGGCAAAGACAGGAAATCTTTGGCCATTATTCCTTTTAGCTCGATAGCTGGCTTACCCAATGAAGCATAGCATACAAAGCCATTCAAAGTTAATACGAGTAACACCGTACACACATCAGTGTCAAATACAGTATAATATAGGTTAGACATGAAAAGAACATTGGTGACTAGATCAAGGCATCATAGAGGTTAAGGGGAGAATCCTGGATATATTTATAATCCGAAATTTTTTCAATGTTGAGAGCAAAAAAAAGGTAAACACAAAACGAGACTAACCCTGATTCATTAACTACAAACACTAATGTGATAGGAAAAGCTGTCAGTCAAATTACGAATTTCTAAGTCTATCAAATTGGGGTTCCCTATGTGTTATCTTGCTTTATCGTAATGATACATAAGAAACATTAGAGACAGTGAATCACATCATATTCAAGTTGATATAGTAAATGAAGTTATTACCCTGTTTTTTCCTCCTAAGCAGTTTGACATGTACTTTGTTCTATCATATGGATACGCCCTTTTTTATAGTATTTTAATTTATCAGGAATGATGGATGTCAAGTGTGACACGAACCATGAGCATATCTAAGCAATGTATTGGGATTCATCAAGCAAGACAATAGAGCATATCGTCCAATAGTCCGTTTCTTTAAATTGGCCATGTTCTTTCTATTCAGGATCGACTCTTGAAATTTGCCACCACATTTGTCACGCAGATAAAATATTTATCAATATACTTTTTGTTAGTTTTAATAAACTTGGCATATCTTTGTTCTTCCGATATTCCATTTTCCAAACACAATAGAAAGTTCTTAAAATCATTTAACCCGCCCACTTTCTGTGTTTTATAAATATAACCATATTGATCTGGGATGAAACTTTTAATTTTAAACCCAACGAATCCATGACAGGCAATGCAATGCACTTCTTTAATGAGAAGATGGTTATTCAATAGTTTTTGAATTTGGTCTTCTTGGACTCCAGCAGAGGATGTTTCGTCAAATAATTTGGAGTGGCAATGGTTGCAGAAACAAACAAAGTTGTTAGAGTGGGAAGAGATAGTATCTAGTAATTTGAATTGTTCTGGAATGAAATCGTCAATAGATTGTGGACACGACATTGAAAATAGCTTAACAGTTGAAAGGTTAGTTTTTTTTTACTCAAATGAAGACCAAAAAGTCAGAATAAGGGAAAACCATTTGGTATTTATCCCCATTTGGTTTGTTTGCTTTATCTCCTCATAATGCCTTAGTAGAAATTCGTAAAATCCAATTATCTAAGATCAATTGCATTTTTGTGTATAACAGACATTTACGAGTTTTTCTTAAATTCCCCCCAATATCTTTTTCTTAATTTTTGCGATGTGAAACAACACAATTTTATTTTCTTGTTTTTGTGTGGTAACACCTTACTGGGAATCAGTATTAAAATGCTTGTTTTATTTCCCCGGACTAATATAATCAATGTTTGTACTATTAAGCGATATGCTAAGAAAAAGTTCTTTAAAATCAAACCTATAGTATTGCACGAATCACATCCAACTCGTAATGGATTAGATTTGTAAAAAACGTTTGAATTTGAACTCGTAAGTTTATAATATCAGGAATTGTCTTGGGACAACTTATTTTCGTAGATCTTACACTACACATTGCTGGGTTGGTGCACAGCAAGTGTTTTATATTCTTACATGATTGCTTAGCATCAATGCAGCAATCACGTGCACTTACATCTTTTTTTGATAACGAGAGAATTAAAGAAAAAAATTTTTCTTTTGGGAACCTTTAAAACCCAGTGAGTCTTGATTTCATTTATTCGCAACTACAACAACTACTACTTTTCCAGGTATTACTAAGCAAGCACTACACACATAAGCAATGGGAAACATAGTTCAATTAACACCAGAGCATATTTCGTTTCTTAACGAGCACTTGAAAACTCTTTCGGCATACAATATTATCAAATGGGCATACTTTACTTTCCCCAATTTGTATCAGACAACAGCTTTTGGATTAACAGGGTTGGTGACTGTCGACATCATATCTAAATTATCCCAGGAATTGGAAAAGGATCACTTGATTGATTTGATCTTTCTTGACACATTGTACCATTTCCCACAAACTCATGAATTGGTTCAAAAGGTCGAACAAAAATATCGCCCAAAATTACATGTCTACAAACCAAAGGATGTGAGCACGGAACAAGAATTTGCTGCAAAATATGGTGACCAGTTGTGGGAATCAAATGACGCATATTACGATTTCTTGGTAAAGGTGGAACCGAGCCAACGTGCTTACAAAGAGTTGGGAGTTTCGGCTGTGCTAACTGGAAGAAGAAAGTCTCAAGGTGGTGCCCGTAGTGAATTGACAGTTTTAGAATACGAGGAAACAAGTGGAATTATCAAGATTAACCCATTATGGAATTGGGATTTCAAACAGGTAAAGGCGTATATTGATGATAATAAGGTTCCATACAATGAACTATTAGATTTAGGTTACAAGTCTATTGGTGATTGGCATTCTACTGTACCTGTAGCTGATGGTGAAGATGAAAGAAGTGGACGATGGAAAGGTAAGGCAAAGACTGAATGTGGAATCCATGTAACTACAAAGTACACGGAATATATGAAGGAATAGATTTCCCGATTTGGTAATGCGCGGAAATTTTTTTAATTCACTTGCATCTATTATTTTTTACCAGTCGATCCAGTCCTTGATAAGCAGTTGTGGCATATATATAGAATGAAATCTGTAAAAAGTCATTTAGACTAAGTTCATACTCTTCTTTTTTTTTTTTCCGGCAAGTATTTATAATGTTGAAAGAGATTGCATATACATTATACTCCTATACTGTTGCACACCCAGTGCAAACTCAAGTTATTGTCTTGGTTGCTCTACTTGTCTATTATTTGGTTGTTTATCCCGTGACCTCCCCCTTATGGAAAGTCCCTGGACCGTATATTCATCGAATCAGTTATATCCCTTGCTACAACGCACAGAGAAACGGCACTTGGATAGCTCGTGTGCACGAGTTGCATAAAAAGTATGGTAGTGTGGTTCTTTTATCTCCAAACGAGGTTAGCGTCAATGGTGATCCCAAATTTATCAATGATATTTATGTGAAGAATTTCCCCAAGTCAAAGTTCTATGAAAATTTCCGAAACCATGGGTTTAAAGACAATATTTTTGCCAGTTTGGAGAACGATCGTCATCGCAAGTATAAGAAGTTGATCAACAATTTGTATAACAAAACTGCAATTTTCTCAAAAGAGAATCATACAAGGTCAGTGTTGCTAGAGACTGCAGACAAGTTAGTTGAAACTGTGGGTAAAGAGTCCCCTTCTATTGAAGTATTTACATTGTTTGGTGCATTAGCAATGGATGTGGTTTCAAGATTTGAACTTGGTAGGACTAATGGTACAAACTTGTTAGACGGCTTTGCCGATAGAAGAATAATTGTGTCCCACAGAGAGGTCTCCAGCATGGGGTTCTGGACAACGTTAATGCCTAATTTTCTTTGGGATTACGCTGCCACCAAAACGATTCTACAGGCAGCTGATGATATTTGCAACTTCCAATTAAACCTCTATAAGTTTGCTGAAAAGAATTTGACGTCAAATGGGAAAAATTTGACTACACTTGAAACATTAAAGAAAAATGGACTTGAAGGTGAATATGCTTATTCCTTTCTTACAGATAATTTATTCGCTGGTCATGAAACGACTGCCGTACAATTAACCTATTTATGCTACGAGTTGTCTCGTCCTGCAAATTACAAGATGCAACAAAAATTACGTGAGGAATTGCATAAGGCGTTCCCAGATGGGGAAATCGATTTAGAAACTGTTGACAACCTTCCATATCTTAATGCTTTGCTTACAGAAAACGGACGTGTTCATACTTCTATCCCGGGAGCTGAACCACGAGTTGTTGATAAACCATATTTGGTAGATAACATGGTTATTCCACAAGGCACAATTATTTCATGTCTCCCATATTCCTTCCATCGTACAGAAGGCGTATTCCCTGAACCAGACAAGTTTTTACCTGAAAGATGGATTATCAATAATGAGCAAGACAAATGGCGAGTCAAACAACAAGAAAAGTATATGATGCCGTTTGGGAAAGGAGTCAGAATGTGTCTTGGAATGAATTTGGCAATGATTGAAATGAAGATAGCTATTGCGAAATTGTACTGGCACTATAGCTCTACGATTGATGAAACGTGGTGCAGAGTCTTAAACGATGCAAAGCCGATTAAAATGGGTGGAGGTGACGATGGCACTACTGACCAAGACAAAATGAGAATGTACGACTGGTACACTACGAGACCATTGTACGACGAGTGTTGGTTGAAATGGGAAAGGTTATAGTATGTTGTAGATAGGAAAAGAACTCTTTTTAGTTATGTCATGTAATTTAACCCCCCCCCCCCCTTTTTTAGTAAACTATTACTATTATTTGGTTTTTTCCGCTGAAAAAGGATGCTCGGTTTTCTCTTGGTTAAACCTTAATCGGCCCGTCGGTTGCGAGATAAAAAAAAAATCATTGTGTTTTGCTTGCTTACTTCTCAACTATCCGAATGGCCCTATTCTAATTTCTTCTACTTATTATAGGGATATACACATTGCTTTTATTTTTTTTTAATTCAACAACACTTTTTCCTTTACTATAGAACTTTTACTTAATACTTTTCCCAATTTATACATAAAATGTTACCTTTTGCCTGGCCATATCCCCCTGAACAGAAAGATGGATATTGGGGCATCCCCACTTCTACTATCGATTGGTGTGAAGAGAACTACGTCATATCTACATATATCGCAGAGGCATTGAATACTACCACTAACTCAGTATTTATTGCTTTGGCAACATTTGCGATATATCATGCGTTCCATAATAAATTAGAGCCACGTTTCATATTTACTGCCTTTGGGTTTCTTTTGGTTGGTGTTGGCTCGTGGTTGTTCCATATGACTTTGAGGTACCATTTCCAATTATTAGATGAATTGCCAATGATATATGCCACGTGTATCCCATTTTGGTCCGTGTTTAGTGAATTCAAGACACCGAGACAGTCGATCCTCGTTGCCGTGGGTATTTTTACTGCGGCAAACTTGCTTACTGTAATATATTTGTACTTTAGAAACCCAACAATTCATCAAGCTGCATACGGTATATTGAATGGTTTTATAATTCTTAGATCAATTCAGTTGAATGTAAAGTATGTCCACGATAAAACCGCAAGAGCTCAACTACACAAGACTAGTATTTTTGGAGTCGGGATATTTTTATTAGGATACTTTTTATGGAATCTTGACATTCATTTTTGTGATTTTGCTCGTGCTACCAGACGAGAATGGGGTATTCCATATGGGTTTGTCTTGGAAGGACACGGATGGTGGCACATATTCACTGGGATTGGTGTCTACTATTCTTTGGTGTATGAAGAGTATTTGCGCTGTTTCTTGACTGGTACTGAGAAATATTTTCAGTTTACATGGATATGGGGGTTGCCTGTTGTTTACTGTATAGACAAACAGGGCTTGGAAAGATACAGATCTGTTCAAAAATTGGCAGAAGAAGATAAGAAACACATTTAATCTCCAACACTCTTTTCTTTAATTTTAGATTTCGTTGACTTAGAGATATGGTCAAAGCTAAATGGTTTTGCAGTCGAAGTATACTACCAGATTACTAATTTAGTACATGGTAGTTATTATATGCAAGTTATTTGATTATAGAAGACATATATAGCAGCCAAACCTCTATATTCCGAGGGGTATATTATACGCTGTAGTGAGAATTAACTTTGTAGTATTAAATTAGGATCACAGTGATGCTTGGTGACTATTCTTTTTTTCTACTCACGAATCCACTTTTCATTTTTTTTTTTCGTCTTGTTTTTTGTAAAACATCATCTCATCTCACTAGTTTGCCATATCTACTTATAGAGTAACCACCACGAGCTATGAAAGAAGTAGTTGTTGATATAGCTCCTAAATGTATTAAAGGTTTGGAGTTTGGGGCTTTATCTGCAAAAGATATAGTAGCTCAGTCCGAAGTTGAGATTCAAACCAGAGATTTGTATGATTTGGAAAAAGGGAGAGTACCCAAAGAGCACGGGGCCCTTGATACTAAAATGGGAATATCATCAAATGCACAAGAATGTTCTACTTGTCATGGTAACTTGGCCTCTTGTCATGGGCATTTTGGTCACATTAGATTAGCATTACCAGTGTTTCATGTGGGTTATTTCAAGAGTATCATTTCTGTTTTGCAGTGCATTTGTAAAAGCTGTGCTGCAGTTTTATTAGATGAACAAAGTAAACGACAATATTTGAATGATTTGCGGAAACCACATATAGACAATTTAAGAAGAATGAAAATTATCAAGAAAATTATTGAACAGTGCAAAAAGCAAAGAAGATGTCTCAAATGTAATCACATCAACGGTGTTGTCAAGAAAGCAGCTAGTGGTGCTGGTCCTGCTGCATTGAAGATTGTGCATGACACGTTTAGATGGATTGGTAAAAAGGAAACTCTTGAAAAGACAATTTGGGACGAGGAGTTGGATCAAGTTTTCATTAGAAATCCTGAGTTGGAAAAGTTTGCCAAAAGAATCCATGATGATTTGAATCCATTGAAAACGTTGAATTTATTTAAACAGATTACTCCTCAAGATTGTGAATTATTTGGATTAGATCCTGCCAAAGGTGGTAGACCAGAAATGTATATTTGGAGATATTTACCTGCACCCCCTGTTTGTATTAGACCGTCTGTTATGATGGATTCCCAATCCAATGAAGACGATTTAACTGTCAAGTTGACAGAAATAGTGTGGACATCATCTATGATCAGAGCAGGTATAGTTAAGGGGATTTCTATTAATAATTTGATGGAACAGTGGGACTATTTGCAGTTGTCGGTTGCTATGTATATCAACTCAGACTCTGCCAACCCTGCGTTGCTGACTGGTGGTGGTGGTGCAAAATCATCGAAACCAATTCGAGCTTTCTGTCAAAGATTGAAAGGTAAGCAAGGTCGTTTTAGAGGTAACTTGTCGGGGAAGAGAGTGGATTTTTCTGGGAGAACAGTTATTTCTCCAGATCCTAATTTGAAAATTGATGAGGTTGCTGTTCCTGATAGAGTGGCAAAGGTATTGACATATCCTGAAAAATGCACCAGATACAACAAGAAAAAGTTGCAAAAATTGGTTGTTAATGGGCCAGATATTCATCCAGGGGCAAACTATGTTATGAAACAAAACGAACCAGGTAAAAGAAATTTGAGATTCGGTGATAGGGTAAAGTTAGCGAAAACATTACAAATCGGAGATGTTGTTGAGCGTCATATAGAAGATGGAGATGTTGTTTTGTTCAACAGACAGCCTTCGTTGCATAGATTGTCGATTTTGTCGCATTATGCCAAGATCAGACCATGGAGAACTTTCCGTTTGAATGAGTGTGTTTGTACCCCATATAATGCTGATTTTGATGGTGACGAAATGAATTTACATGTACCGCAAACAGAAGAGGCAAGGGCAGAGGCTATCAATTTGATGGGTGTGAAGAACAACTTGTTGACTCCAAAATCCGGTGAACCAATTATTGCCGCCACCCAAGATTTCATTACTGGGTCATATTTGATTTCCCACAAGGACTCATTTTTCGACCGTGCTACATTAGTACAACTCTTGAGTATGATGTCTGATGCAGACATTCAGTTTGATATTCCGCCACCAACAATTTTTAAGCCAGTAATGTTGTGGACTGGGAAGCAAGTCTTTTCTTTGTTGATCAAACCAAACAAAAAATCAAATGTTGTTATCAACTTGGATGCTAAAAACAAAACATTCCATCCTCCAAAGAAAGGTTTACCAAATGAAATGTCGCCAAATGATGGGTTTGTTGTTATTCGAGGGTCTAAAATATTGAGTGGTTTGATGGACAAGTCCACTTTAGGTGATGGTAAAAAGCATTCAGTGTTCTACACAATCCTTCGAGACTATGGTCCCCAAGAAGCTGCTGCAGCAATGAACAGAATGGCCAAATTGTGTGCGAGGTTTTTAGGGAATCGGGGGTTCTCTATTGGTATCAATGATGTTACCCCTGCCGATGAATTGAAGCAAAAGAAAGAGTTGATGGTTGAACAAGCTTATTTGAAATGTGACCAATTGATTGATTTGTACAATCGCGGGAAATTGGAAACACAGCCAGGTTGTAATGAAGAGCAAACATTGGAGGCAAAGATTGGGGGGTTGTTGTCTAAAGTCAGAGAAGAGGTCGGGGATGTTTGTATCAGAGAGTTGGACTCCTTAAATGCTCCATTGATTATGGCAACCTGTGGTTCTAAAGGTTCTACATTAAATGTGTCGCAAATGGTGGCTGTTGTGGGTCAACAGATTATTTCCGGGCATCGTGTTCCTGATGGGTTCCAAGATAGATCATTGCCTCATTTCACAAAGAACTCAAAGACTCCACAATCAAAGGGTTTTGTGCGAAACTCTTTCTTCAGTGGGTTGACTCCACCGGAATTTTTGTTCCATGCTATTTCTGGTAGAGAAGGTTTAGTTGATACTGCCGTCAAGACTGCTGAAACTGGTTACATGTCAAGAAGATTAATGAAGTCATTAGAAGATTTGTCTTCACAGTATGACAACACAGTACGGAACTCGTCTAATGGTATCGTTCAATTCACTTATGGTGGAGATGGTTTAGACCCATATGATATGGAAGGTGACGCCAAACCAGTCAATTTTAATAGACAATGGGATCATGCTTATAACTTGACGTACAATGTCGACGATGCCAGCTTGTTGCCTTATCAAATAGAAGAGTTGGTGGATTCCGTTTTGGCACCATTGGAGAATAAGTTGATAAGATATGATAATTTGGGTAATGCTTTGAATGACAAAGAAAAGGAACAAAAAATAGAATACATTGACCAAAATGATGGTGAAAGAGACTTTTACAAATCAATTCGTGATTTCCTCACAAAGAAGTCGATCAGGTTGGCTCTACTTAGGGAAGAAAGAGGTTTGAAGGCATACTTTACTGCCCCCACCGAAGACGAAATTGTTATGGATGAAGATGCAGTTAAAGTCAAAGCAATTGATCAGTTGCTGAAGATTTCTCTGAAGGCGGTCAAAACATTTTTGGAACAATGTCTTTACAAATACTCCCGTGCCAGAGTTGAACCAGGAACTGCTGTTGGGGCTATTGGTGCCCAATCTATTGGTGAACCAGGTACGCAAATGACCTTGAAAACTTTCCATTTTGCTGGTGTGGCATCTATGAATGTTACGTTGGGGGTTCCTCGTATCAAAGAAATTATCAATGCATCCAAAGTTATATCAACTCCAATTATCAATGCAGTTCTAGTTAACGATGATGACGAAATTGCGGCTCGTGTTGCCAAAGGAAGAATTGAAAAGACACTTTTAGAAGACGTTGCATTTTATATTGAAGATGTTTACAAGGACAATCTTGCATACTTGTCGATCAAGATTGATTTGGAAACAATCGATAAGCTTCAGTTAGAGCTTAATCTAGAAAACATTGCCGTTGCCATTGCTAATGCTCCTAAATTAAAGATTGCTCAGAGTGATGTTTCGGTGACTGGTAAGGACAGAATCAATGTTTTAGTTAACATCAAAGAGACCAAGACAGAGAGTTTGAGAAACACTGTTGACCCTAAGAACGCATTGTTTTTCAGAATGCAGTACTTGAAGAGGGCCCTACCTGGTGTTTGTATCAAAGGGTTGCCTAATATCTTCCGTGCGGTTATCAACATAAAAGACGATGGTAAAAAGGAGTTGTTAGTAGAAGGTTATGGATTGAAGGATGTTATGAATACCGAAGGTATAGTTGGAACCAAGACTACTACAAATCATGTTTTGGAAGTGAATCAAATATTAGGAATTGAGGCTGCCAGAGGATCTATTATCAAGGAAATTGATTATACAATGAGTAATCACGGTATGAGTGTTGATCCTCGTCATATTCAATTGTTGGGCGACGTTATGACATATAAAGGTGAAGTTTTGGGTATTACGAGATTTGGTTTGAGTAAAATGAGAGATTCTGTTTTGCAATTGGCTTCGTTTGAGAAAACTACTGATCATTTATTTGATGCTGCATTCTTTATGAAGAATGATAAAATTGAAGGGGTTTCAGAATGTATCATTTTGGGACAAACAATGCTGATTGGAACAGGTTCGTTTAAATTGGTTAAATCTAGTAATTGCGAAAAGAAGGCGTTGAAGAAGAAACCAACTTTATTTGAATCATGTTGTGAAGTAGCAGCCAGTGCTTGAGGAAGTGTTTTTAGTGTTTAGTAGAGTAACATGAGTAGTATTTTTTTTCTATTGCGTATAAAAAAATGTATACAAACAAACAAAAAAAAACACGAATGAAACACCTTTGTTGATTGTTCTTAACCATGTCTAGAGACGGAACTTTTTCATATATCCATTTAGATGATCCCAATAAAGTGCTCTATATTGAAAGGTGGAAGGATGAGCCAATAACCTACGATGACATAGAAACCAGTAACTTGGTAGAAGCTGCTGTAAATGTATATCCCCAATTGTTTGCCGAGGAAGAAGAAGATGACGGGATCCTAAATTTCCCATCTCAACAATTTGGGTCAAAGCTTTATAAAAATAGACGATCAATAAAGCAAAAACGATGGATGGATTTGAATATTGAAAGCTTTAAACTGGATAACAAGAATGTGGTGGATAAAACTTTGGTTCCACCTGTGGCTGGTGATCCCGATTTGGCCGAATTTCTAAGTAATGGATACAACAAGGAAGAGTTGCTGGTATTACAATTGTCGCCAGGAAACAATACGGTTTTGCATAATAGTGATATGTCCTTGAACTCGACGTCAGACTATGTTGGAAACTCAAACAATACATTTATTAACATGAGATCAAATTCTACTAGCCATCAACAGCCCTCGCAACAACAACAGCAACAACAACAGCAACAGCTGCAATTCCAAACACCTAGACCTGGAAGAGTGAGACAAGTTTCAACCGATAAGTTTCAAACTCCTGTGAGTCGAATCATGAGATGAGTAATAATACATAATTTATATTTATTCCAATTATACAGTACATAATTAATTGTATTTAAGTCTGGCCACGTCTACTTCTCCTCTAACTCGTGTCAACTCTCTGTATCTCTCAGCTTGATCCCGGGTTCTTTGTCTTATTCGAACGGCTGCTAGCACAAATTTAGCCAATGCTGCAAACGTTAACTTTGGTCTTTTCCCCCTCGATTGGTTCACATACTCGGGGTAAATTCCTAATTTGGCCAAATTGCTATTATCCTCCTTGTTTGTTAGAACCTCGGTGGAGTTGCGAATTGAATTAATGGTAAAGTTATACAAGAACTTAAAGTCACGGGCCTTGATATTTGTGTCTCTGTATCTTTCTTTAAAGTAATAATTCTCATTTTGAATATATTCAATCCAGTCTGTGTTATCCAATTTTTTTCCGAGTCGTCTATACTCGGTCGCCTTTATGGCTAACCTCTTGCAGTTTCGAGTCATTGTCGATAACTCTTGATTTAGAGCTTCAAGTTGACGATTCAAATCTTTGTTGTTGGATTTTGCCTTTAATAGTTCGATATCCATGTTTTGCTTTTCGGTTTGCAACTCTGTGATTTCTTTCTTGTACTTTTCTTCAGTCGATTTCAATTGGGCATTTGCCTTCTCCAACTCATCGCGAGTAAGCTTCAATTGGAATTCCACGTATTGCTCAATAGTTGACGATTCTGGTGATTGTTTGATTTTTTCTATTTCTTTTTCCAATTGCTTCATTTTGCTTTCATAAGTTTGAACCAAATCGTATGCATCGGTCAATTCTTTTTGTAACTTTTCACTAATGTTGTTGTCGGCTTGGGAATGTCTAAGGTTCCGTTCTAACTCATCAATATAGTCATCACTTGCCTTGATTTTGTTTTTAAGGTCTTGAACCTCTTTCTTCAATTCAGTAGATTCATTGTCATGCAAGGAAAACTTGTTGCGTGTGTACAATTCTTCGACAATTTCTTGTAGATCTGCAATATCCAACTCCATTTTAGAAACCTTCTTTTCAGCAGCTGCTCTAGCTGACTCTGCTTTTTTCAACCGTTCCAGTAATTCAATATTATCAGAGTATAATTCTCGATCATCCAAAAATTTGTCTGCCTGTTGCTTCAATTTAATATTTTCAATCTCTAAGGTTTTCAATCTTGCATTTTCTCTTTCCAAATCTGTTAGATCATTCTTTAATTTTCTTATTAGGCTTTCTATTTCATAGTCGACTTCAGTTCTCTTTTCTGATTTTAATTGGTTTTGTGTTATCCTTAATTCTGAAAGTTGGTTTTCTAAATCAGCAATTTCCTTCCAAGACGCTTCAAGCTGATTACTAAGATGAACATTGTCAGCTCGTAATTCTGTTTTTTCGGAAACTGAATTTTGCAAATTTTCAAGTTCGGCTTTGAATCTCGCCAAGTCCTTTTCTTTTGATAACGATACTCTTTCAAGTTCGGCTAATTCTTTGTAATGTTGCTCTTTATCTGCAGCATGTTCGGATTGAAGATTTTCCAATTTTCTTATCAACTCTTTATTTGCACGCTCGACTTCCTTTAGCTTCCTGTGTGTTTCCCGGTTGTTAACTTCACTTTCAGCAAACTCACTCTCGTGCGCTTTTAACAGTTTTATTTCTTTCCGTAGTTTTTCATTCTCTTTTTCAGCTTTTTCAAACTCCAACTCGTAAAATGCAATTTGATGTGCATGTTCAACTTCTTTATCTTTCAACTCCTTGAAATTATTCAAATACTTCTTAACATTGTCTTTTAATTGTGCATTTTCTTGTTTTAATTGATCGATCTCATAATGTTGAGCCTCAGGGTCATATTGGCTATTTTTTGCCCTTATTCTCAGAATCTCTTCGGATAGCTGGGCATTCTCGTACTCTAAATCTTTAATCTTTGCCTTGTACTCATTATCAATGGTCTTTTGTTCATGGTGTAACTCATCAATAAAAGCTTCTTGTGTCTGTACCTTGTTTTGTAGCAGTTCCAAGTTTTTCATTAATTTCTCATTCCCATCGGTATTATTTTCAAATTGGGAGTTTAATGTATCCAATTTTGTCTCAAGTAAATTGATTTCTTGGGCTTGACTCAAAACCTTATTGTTTAGTTCTTTGAGGTTATCTGTCTTTTCAGACAAATCCATTTCAAGATTCTCATTTTTTGATGCTAAAAGTCGGTTCATTTCTTGTTGTTTATCTAATTCAGTTGATAATTTTTGAAGTTGGAGTTCAGTGTTTTCTCTCAGCTGGGACTGTTGCTGAATGGTGGCCTCGGTTTGATGTAACGTGTCAATTGCAGCTTCCAATTCGTGAATCCTTTCCTGAAACTCGTCATTCTGTTTCATTACAACATCAAATTCAACTTCAGAATGTTTCATATAGTCTTCTAATTCGGAAACTTTTGCTGTCAACTCATTTCTTTCAGATTTCAAAGCTTGAATTATCTCTTCATTTTCAAGTTGTGACTCTTTTAGTTTGTTTTCAGACGATAACTGTTTTTGCAACTCATAAATTTTATTATTCAACTGCTGGATAATGTTGTCTTTTTCACGGGAATCGTTGTTGTTGGTAGTAATATTCTCTTTGTTATTTTGTAATTCGGCGATTTGCGATTCCAATTGTTGAATATGTTGATGCAAGGTTGCCAACTTTTCCTTTAGTTCAATGTTTTCCTTTCTTACTTCCCTCTCATGAGCAGGCATATTTTCCAATGATCTGATGAGTTCCTTATACTTGATTTTCCAACCGTAATTCTCCAGTCGCAACTCTTTAATGGTTTCTTCCAGTTGTCTTGCGGCAATCCCGCCACTGTCATCGGTGATAAAATCGTGTCTATCAGGGCTCCTTCTATTTCTTTGTGCTATTGGTGAGCGTTGTGGACGGATGGGGGAGAGTTTTTCGAAATCTTCAACGGTGTCATCAAATAGACCAGAATCGTGAGAATAGTGTGCAGCAAGGTTTGAGTCAGCTAATGGACGAAATAACTTCCTTCTAGGCGGTGATGTTTGTGTTTTTTGTTCTTGTGGGTAGCTGTGATACACTTGAAAAGAAGAAGTTGATCCACTTCGTTTACCAATAGGTGTAAATTCAGGACGCGGCGCTTCAGCTTGCGATCTACCTTGTGGGGAGCCTAGTAATGATCCAAAACCTAAAACCATAATTGTTTAAACAAGATATTGAAGGGGTGGACTGGAATTTAAAAAGGACTGTAATTTGTTTATTGAAAGTTATAGTGGAATTCTTTTTTTTTTGTTTTGATAAACGTTGATGGGTATTTGTTGTGGGTTTGTTTATTCTTTTTTGTGGTGAAAATGTAAAAAAAAAAAAAAAACGCGTAAAAGTTTACTTGCCCAATTGATTTCTTTTTTTGGAGAGTATTACGTTTCTAGGTTGTATACGTAGTATGTAGACCTATATAGTAGGAGATGGTAAGGGCATCAAGGAGGGTCCAACTCGAGAGTTTTGAGGATACTTGGTAGTCTGATAATGGAGAAACGAGTAAAAGATCTTTGTGTAGGATTGGTATGAACTACGGTCTATGGTTGGTATTTCTATATTAACTCCATTCATATTAGATAGATTGTTGTAGACCTTAAGAGTGTCTTTATCTAAGTGGACCAACTCTTAAAGTCTTTTGTATCTTGTTTTGAAAAAAAAATTTCCGCTATTTTTCGCTTATATTTTGGAGTAATGATTGACTAGTCAGCATAAAATTCGCACATACATTATATCTATCTATTAACTTATAAAACTTCTTTTGAACTGTTTTGAAAATCTTCGAGTGCTTTCTTTGCTGCACCACTTACAATCGATTCTTTGGCTAACGCCACACCATCTACCCAGTTATCAGCTATCCCCGATACTACAGCCACTGCTGCACTATTCATTAAGATATAGTCAACCAATGGGTGGTTATTGCCATCTTGCTTCACTTTAAATTCATCATTATCTTGATTCAAAATATGTGATAAGATTTCGGCATTTTGTTGCGGTGTTCCTGATTTCACTGTGGATAAATCATGTTCTGGTAACCCAAAATCTTTAGGTGATATTCTATTACGTTCGATTTTACCGCTTTTATCAATTGTCCATGTCTTTGTGTATCCAATTGGTGAAATTTCATCAAGGACAATTTCTCCAAACACAACCATTGTCTTTTCATGTGTTTGATTTTTCTTTGCCAAGATCGATGCTGCTTGTGCATAAGATTCACCCAACTTTTCGCTGTACACCCCCAAGACTCTAGCTCTAAGCGGTATTGGATTGATTAGTGGTCCCAAAATATTGAAAATAGTAGGCACACCCAATTGTGATCTAATGTGAGCAACCAAGCCCATCCCCGGGTGAAAGGAAGGTGCAAATAGGAAACAAAACTTTGATTTTTTAACGATTTCCGGCGTGGTGACTTCGTTTACATGCGACAAGTCCACACCCAACGACTTTAACAAATCACCGGATCCCGAAGACGAAGTGGAGGCCTTCCCACCATGTTTGCATACTGGTAAACCCATTCCCGCAGCCACAATGGCAGATGATGTAGAAACATTGAACGTATTTTGGCCATCACCACCAGTCCCAACAATATCTATGTATCCTTTAGAATCCACCAACTCAGGAGGAATGGTTTTGGCAAAATGCAATACTGTTGTGACTGCAGCAGCGATATAATCAGCTTCCTGATCTAGCCCTCTCAACCTCAAACAGCTTAAAAATGCTGCAGTTTGAATATCTGATGGAATATCACTGAAAATAAGTTCAAGTGCCTCTGACAAATCTTTAGGCTCTAAAGTAGGCGGCTCTACTACCAATTTTTTCAAATATGGTGTTAATGCATTCTTGGACGAAGTTGTCATATTTCTCAAAACTAAAGGTATTCTGTTATTCTATAGCGAGGAAAAGGGTACTAGTGAATCTAACCTTAATCTATAAATATGTCTAGAGGGTGTTGATGTGCTGTAGTATTTTTGGCTGAAAATTTTCTTTGACAGTTTTTCAAGTTTTTTTTTTTTCAGCTTCTTTCACACCGTTGTTACTCGGGCGACAAAAAAAAAAAATGAGTCAATCTTCGCAACACAGTAAAAATACAGTTGATTTATTTTTTTCCTATACTACATCTATAACGAATTCCATTTCTTTATCAGCGTCTAGATATGAATCACAGATCAAATAAATTGTTAATTCATGCTTACCTTTGTTTGGGATAGTAAACTCGATTTCGAAAGACTGGCTTATTTTTTGAATATTGACTTTCTTTATACCATATAAATGACGAGTCTTACTATCGCCAACAACAATCCACCAATTCTCTTGCTTGGTAACAGGAAAATTTTCATTTTTAACAACTTCTAATGACTCGATCTCTTCATCTCTATCGATTGTAACGGTAACAAATTTTGATTCGTTAGAAGTAACCCCGCCCTTCATTTCATACAGTAATTCAATATTAGGATACAGATTCACAAACGATGCAACTTCGTTCAATTCTTGGTCTGGCAATTGCAAGATTTCATTCCGTTCTTCGTCTTCCAATGACATTATATCATATACTGTTTCGACATTGTGCTGAGTACATCTAGCTAAAATCTCGTTGGTGAAGCGCGGAACTTGTCTTAATGGGTTGTCAGAACTCCACACAGCCTGCACTATCATCTGTGATAAATCCATGGCTAATAAAACATTCAACGAGCCATCACTTGACAAAATGTCTATAGCTGCATTCAAAATTTGTAAAACTCTAGTCAAAACAGATTTCTGATCTTGTCGTAAATCAAAGGGGATACTGATTCGTGATATATGTGCCTGCAATAGTATAAAAGCTTTGAAAAATGGTGATTCATAATCATCTTGACTATATTTTATTGGTAGTTTAGTTTGAAGTTTAATCAACAAGGCGTCTTCACCTTCACGTACAGGTAAGTCACTAAATTCAGTTGCATTTGTCAACGCATGGAAAATATCTTTCAATTTACTTTTATTGCTGAGCTTGCTCAAGTTGGATACTGTTTCAAAAGTACTGTTGTAATGAGAAGCAATAACGATTTTATTCAATGGACTGATGGTATCTCCTTCGTCCTCTTCTTCAATAAATTCTTCCTTGTTGAAATCATCGAAAACACTTTCTATCAATTCTGACAAATACGTTGAAATTCCACTATTCGAAACTTCTTTCAAGTCATAAAAACTTGGATTTTTTAGCAATCTTCTGTAAAAAAATGTGAATGTCAATACATCAATACAATTTTGTCTTTGTTTAATAATACCATTGGCAACAGCGTCCATGAAAAACTCGTGCAAAGAGTTTGAGAGCAAGCTCTCTACCGCAAGCCCCAGATTCAAAAACGAGCTGTAGAATTCGACCATCTGCGAAGTTGTATAGATATGGACCACTCCGCCATCTTGACAACAGCCTACCATTTCATACAAATCATTAAGCGGGTAATCAAGGAATCGATGTTCGTGGCCATCATATACTCGTGTCCCAGCAACAAACACGTTATTAGCAGTTGGTGCAAATTTGCTAGTATCCATGGTGCAAAACAATACACCAATGGACTTGGATTCAAATAATCTTTCCACAATCAATCTGTCGACTCGTGCCATACCAGAATAGAATACGGCAATTCCTTTAGGTAACAAGTTCTTCAATAAGGGATTCTGAATTTTCAGGATATATTTTTCCAATTTCAATAAATCAACTGATCTCCATTCTTGTGCTTGGTTATTTTCGACCATACTATGTGCCATTTCAAAGGCATGGATATATGATGGAGCAAAGATTAGCGTGTTCCTCAAACCACTATTCACTTTAGCCAAATCTTTATAAATTTTAACTGTATTGTCGGAGCTTTCGACACTTAGTTTAATTTCGGTGATTCTGTTTTCGCGACTATGTGGAGCAAAATTAAACATTTCCAGTTTCGCCACTCCTATCCATTCTGCAATATCACGACTGTTTAATACAGGGCTCGACAAAGCAACAATTCTTAGTTTATAGTCATCCCATTGTGAGGTTAACATACGAACTCTTGTGACAAGCATCTCGTAGTGAACATCTGACCCAACTAAATGCAAGTCGTCCCAGATAAATAAATCAATAGACCTAAACGCCTTTCTAGTTTTCCAACGCTTTGATAAACAGTTAAACTGTTCGGGCGTGGCCAAAATCAAGTGGCTTTGATTCACAGAAGCCGAGTCTTCACGCAAGTTACCACTTAACACATTGATTTCCTTCTCATATGACAGAAAGAATGTGGACCATTTTTTAAACAATTTGTCAACAAGTTCCTGGCACGGATTAATGTATACTATTCTGCCTTTTTTGTTATTCCAATGATTCAATATTGCCAACTCGGCCAAAACAGTTTTCCCGTCGCCTTTGGAAGAGCCAATAAAAACATTATTTTCGCTGTTGTAAACTGTATCAAACGTTGACGACTGCAATTTGTTGAAATGAGTAAATGGAAACAAATCGCCCACTGTTTCTGTAGGTACTAAATCCACATTGTTATCCAAGTAATGAGGTGACACTTTGGGAGAAATCACGTTAGACAATAAAATAGAGCTTTTCCATGTACAGTGCACCCATTTTTCACTGACAAACGATAGAATATAATTGGGTAAAGGCGGTGCAACAAAAGAAACAAAAAACTCCAAAATATGCGGTTTGTTAATATTTTTGCGTTTTACGATAAATTGTTCGCTATGCAATAGTTTATTCCCATCACAACCTTCCAAAAAAACATTGAAAATCTCTTGGCTCCCGTGAATAGCCAGAATCCAAGACCATTCTGGAATCACCTCAACCTGTATGCGTAGAAATTGTTCTGTGATAGGTTGAACCATGTATTGGATTGATACTTTGGGAAAAGAATCGATATACTGTTTAGCTATTTGGGCATTTCCCTTTAAATTTAACGCAACAGCAAGTTCATCAGGGTTTAAATGAAAATACCTAATCCATGGCAAATGTGACATCTCTGATGCTCGAATGATCTGGTGAGGGACGACATCACCAAATTGCCTCAATGGTGAATTGTTTAGCCACAATCGTTTGTCTACCATTTTGCACAAATTGAGGATACTTTTGGCTAATGATGACCATTTTTGCAACAAAGCTATTTCATATAACGCTCTAAGCAATCTTCCAGCAGATTGGGTAATGTATATCATGTCGGCAATCAAAGCATATCCTTCGAGACTTAATCGAGAAATAAATGTCTGCAAAAGTATGTTGATTTTGGCTAGTGGTTCATTGGGTTGTTCTTTGATTGGGATAGGACATTTCTCCATCAACTTGCTTATTTCCAATCTTTCTTCCTGTCTCACGGGAACATACTTGAACTCGCCTGAGTTTGAAAACACACTCAAAATATCGGTTTCACTGTGCCATGGTTTCAACATTTTCCCATATAGATTTATTGTTTCAAAATTGATATAGAAATGTGATGCAATCTTACCCAACTCAGTTGAGGCGACTGAACCCAAAGCAGCGTTATAAACGACCAACTTGTTTTCATGCAAAATACAAAATGCAGTGTATATCAAATCAGCTCTTCGGTTGTAAAGTGTTGGGTCATTCGTAAAGTCATATGTGGCTTCAACACCGTATAAGGCTGGCGACTGCAACATTCTAACAAAAAAATATGTATAAGTCAACCACTCTATGCCTTCTTCGATAGTGGTGATTGACCCAGCAACAATTTCTGCATTAATATTATCTACCAATTTGTGAATCAATTGTGATTCAATAGGTAACTGCTGATTCAAAATGGCCAAGTAGTATTGGACCTCGTCTTGTGATGTAATGATAATCCCTTCACCATTCTTGTCGTATCGTGGTCTACCAGCACGCCCCAACATTTGCAAAATATCCTGAGGCGATAATTGGACCCAGGCCCCACTTTCTGGTGAATAGGTTTCTGTACCCTTTATAATTACAGTGTGTGCTGGAAGGTTAACACCCCACGCCAAAGTGGCGGTAGAAACAAGAACACGCAAGTGACCTTGAGCAAACAAGTCTTCAACCACACCCCTATCTTTTTTGGTCAAACCAGCATGGTGAATCCCAAATCCTCTGGGTATGACCTCTTTTAACTTGGGGTTAGACATCGACTCACCTTCCTGTTTCAATATTTCTTTTACACCTTCTTGTTCCACGATGTCGATATCTAATTTCTCCATCAAATATTTTGCAGTGGTGAATGTCTCTTTTCTGGAATGGACAAAAATGATAAGTTGATGACGATCTTGTAGACTTTGGTGCATTCTGTCGTAGCACGCTTCGTTCATGGCAGCAATTCTTTTGATAGCCTTTTGTTCCTTTACCCCAATGTATACCTGTTCCAATGGACATGGCCTATAACTAGCGTCAAAGTAAAATAACCCTTCAGGTTTTGCCCTGATAAACTTTGCGACATCGGCATAGTTTGGCAAAGTAGCCGAAAGCCCGACAATTCTGATATCGGAACCAGTAGTTTCAGATTTTCTTATAGCTCTGCTGACCAAACTTTCTAAAACAGGACCTCTTTCGTCATGCAATAAATGGATTTCATCAATGATCATGAGTTTGACCAATTTCACATAGCTGGGGTCTTTTCTGGTTATGATATCCCACTTTTCTGGCGTTGTGACAATGATTTGAGTTTCAGCTATTTGTTGTTTCGACAAAGACAGGTCACCGGTCAACTCGTTAACAACAACCCCATACACTGATGTAAGACGTCTTTGGAATTCACGCATTTGTTCTTGCACAAGTGCTTTCAACGGGGCAATATACACGATTTTGAAATTTTTCAATTGAATGTGGCCATTGTTACGGAAGTTTTCAATAGTGCGTAGTATGGTTAACATTGCCACATTTGTTTTACCAGCACCCGTGGGAGCACAAATTAATAAGTTATTGTCGGTTTCAAATGCCTGGTTGTATATTTTCGATTGAATCCGGTTAAATGTAGTGGTTTCGGTTTTGGGGAAAGCTTCTTGGGCCCAATCTGGAAGAGTAGAAATAGGCAACAATTCATCATTGTCGGATAAAGACTGTGCTGGTGCTGGGACAGTGATGGTATCGTAAGACTTTTTAACCTCGTGAATGGTACCCTCTGGTAAAGTCACACGGGCATTTTCAACACTGGTAGAGAACACAATTCTGTCAAGGCTAATCTTTTGGGGTACTCGTTTTACCTTTTTTTGTCGTTTAAGTGGGTTGCTAGTCTCATCATCTAGCAGTCTTTTGCGGTGCAACTCGTTGATCAAAGAATGAAGACCAAGTTCTTCCATTTCCTTTATGACAGGTTCTTTGTTTTCTGTTTGCAATCTCTTGGAAAATACAATACGCCATCTATGTTCAATACATTTGACAATAAAGTCCATCCCCTTGGAATCCAATAACTCGTTGAGTTTACTGTCTAGCTGTAGCAGATCCAAATCTTTGTCAGCCAAAAGATCAAATACTTGTGACCCATAATGTTTAAATTCAGAAATCTGTTGAAGCCAATGCCAGTCGTATGCTTTGGGGTGTTCGTTGCTTGTGGGTTCTTCCGTGTCTGTTTCTTTGTCGCTTTCGTCTTCAACTTCAATCTCTGCTTCTATAGCCTGTTCCTCGTCATCTGACGAATTAAAGTCGATGGCAACAAATTCGTCATCTCCGTTGCCTTGTTGATGATTTTGTTTGGCAGATTCAATTGAGTTGGATAAATTAATCAATTCATGAAGGTCATCATCAGATATAGATGCATTCAATAGTTCTTCAAGTTCTTTTCTCTTTTCTGGGACAGATATATCACGATTGCTCAATTGTTCGCTGGCCACTTCTGATGCTGATTGAATGACTTCGTGACTTGAATCAGGTAGGTAGGACCGTATTTTAGTCACGAATAGTTCATATAATTGGTCGTCTACTGGTTCTGATTCTGGTTCTTTGCGTGGTGGTTTATTCAACTGGGCTGGTGCAGGTGAAGACTTGTAATTACTTCTCATATCACTCTTTGATATACGACCAGTCATAGAGCTGGCGGGAATCTCTTCTTCATGGTTACGATCTCTCTGTTGTCGTATAACATTGTTAGACATTCTGGTTGTGCGTTGATTGGGTGAGAGCTGTGGTTAGAGTTTTCTGGTTGTTTTGTTTTTTTAATGGCGAGCAAATATTTGTGATGAGGCAAAAAAAAAAAATACTTTTCCATTTGCATGTCTTTTGAATAATTACAAATACTTCTACTATACATTTCCTACCCTACTTAATAGACCTTGTTCAAAAAAGTCTTGTTTTTGAAATCCCAACTATCGTCGGAGATTCTACCTCTCAAAACAGGAATCTCACTACCTGGAACATAAACGTCTTCGAATAAAATATCCATTTTAGCTTCTGGTGGAGCATCAGCTTCAGCAGCAGCAACTTGTTCATCAACGTATTTTCTAGCGGCTTTGTCGTAAGATTTGATTTCGTCTTCAGAAGCAATCTCTTTTTCTAACAAAACAGCTTTCAATCCAGCAATTGGATCGTTTCTAGATCTCATATGTTGGACTTCTTCTCTGGTTCTGTAAGTGGTACCTGGATCAGACATGGAGTGACCACCATATCTGTAAGTTTCGTATTCTAAAACAAGAGGTCCATTGCCTTGAGAAGCCCAGTCTTTGGCGAATTTGGAGGCTTGGTAGGTGGCCAACACATCCATACCGTTGATTTTCAAACCTGGGATATATTGACCTCTCTTGTAGTATTCGGTCATAGCTGATGATCTGGCAGCAGAGGTACCCATACCATACTTGTTGTTTTCACAGGCGAAAATAACTGGTAAGTTCCACAATTTGGCCATGTTGTAAGCTTCGAAAACTTGTCCTTGGTTAGACGCACCATCACCATACAAATCAAAAGTGACAGCTTTGTCGTTCTTGTACTTGTGGGAGAAAGCCAATCCAGCACCCAATGGAACTTGGGCACCAACAATACCGTTACCACCGTAGAATCCGTTAGTGAACATATGCATTGATCCACCCTTACCGTTGGCAATACCAGATCTTCTACCCATTAACTCGGCCAAAACAGATTTGACAGAAGCACCTCTCATGAATGCAAAACCGTGACATCTATAAGAGGTAATGACAGTGTCAGTTGGTGTAATGGCATTTTCAATACCAACAGCAATGGCTTCTTGACCGACAGACAAGTGACAGAAACCTCTAATTTTTTTACTCTTGTATAAAGCATCGGCTGCCATTTCCATTCTTCTGATGATAATCATATCTTTGTACATTTTCAATAAGGTTTCTTTTTCGGTTTCAAAACTCAAAGCTGGAACTTCCAAATTGTATCCTTCGTAGGAGCTGGCTGGTAATTCGATAGTGACCAAATCTGAGGCGGCTTTGGCCATTGATCTTTTGGCGACAAGTATATTGGCGGTAGTACCGACCAATTGGCGACTAGTAGCTGTTGCACGGTACATTGGTAATAAAGGTTGGATTGATGTGGGAAGATAAACAAGAAGAAAAGAAAGAGCTCAACTTTTAAACACGGAACAACTATTTGATGGTCATTGCGAATGTGTGTATTGGGACAAAAAAAAAAAATGGTAGACAGTAATCCGTTGAGAGAGAGAGAAGGTTTCATTCCGGAGGTAAATCTCCGAGATAAACAAAATAAAATTAATTGTGTCACACACGAACCACTATAAAGTGTCAACTATATAATTTATAAACTTGTTAGGCTCTTTAGCCAAGGAGTCAGCAATATTGATTTCTGGGTTGTTTCTCCATTCTTTTAGAATTTCTCGTAATCTGCTCATACCCTCTCTGACTTCAGTTTCAGAACATTGCTTTTTAATTGGTGGCTCTTCGCTTAATTCTTCGACTTTTCTTTTAGCCATATTGACAATCTTCTCTGGCATATGTAACTTTTCTGCGACAGAAATACCAAAAGATGTATTTGAAATACCTGGCCCAACCTTATAAATCAAGGTTATATCTTCGTTCGTCTGTTCTGCCATTAAATTCAAATTTTCAACTCCATCATACTTTTCTGACAACTGGCTCAATTCATGGAAATGGGTGGCAAACACTGCAAAACACTTTCTTTTGATCAATTCTTCAGATATTGCCCATGCTAGACCGAATCCGTCGTAAGTAGATGTTCCTCTACCCAACTCGTCAATTATAATCAATGAGTTGGCAGTTGCAGTAGCCAAAATCGACGAAGTCTCTAACATTTCAATCATAAATGTGGACAAACCTTTTAATTGCGAGTCACCAGCACCCACACGTGATAATATAGCATCGAAAATTGGTAATTCTGCACCGTCATTGGCAGGTATAAATGACCCTACCTGTGCCATCAAAGCAATGGTACCGATTTGTCTAATATAGGTGGATTTACCTCCCATGTTTGGACCTGTAATAATGGCAAAGTGTTTGTCGTCCATTTTTACGTCGTTGGAAATAAAGTTTATATCATCTTGCACCTCAAGGAGGGGGTGTCTCGACTCTATTAAATTGATCTTGCGGCTAGACTCAAAGGGAAACAATTTGGGTTGGGTGTATGAGTTGAGCATTGCAGTAGTAGCAAAACAGGTAATGACATCCAAGTGTGCCAAAGTTGAAGAAAGGGATTGGAGTACTGGTTCATATGTCAATGTAAGCGACAAGATTTCTTTGATAACTTCGGATTGCTTGACGTTGTACTCGTCGTAAGCCTTGGTGTACTCTTGTGAAAGTCTCTTCATTTCGATGGTGGTAAAGAAAACACCGGACTTTACTGTTTGGAGTTCCTTATATTGGCTTTTACCTCTTAACACTCTTGAATCGTTTCTAGTTACTCTCATGCACCATCCATGGGTTTGATGTTGCTCCAACTTTAATTTGTTACTTGCTGTGTCGAGATTCAAATCATCACCAGCTTCTAAGTAAAGGTCGTTGATGGCCTTGAATGCTGATTCCATGTTATTGGAAATTTCCGACAAGGATGGGTCGAAGTCGGGCTTTATTTTGTAGTCTTTGTCAAACAGGGTATCAAGGTCAATAGTGGTTTCGACTAATTCGCAAAACTTTGACAAAGCTTGTTCGTCCTTTTTGAGGGGTTTCGCATAGTAGTCGATGGTTAGGATTTCAGTCAAATTGGGAAGCAACAGCACCAACTGGTACAAATTGACCACTTCGTTCAATTTTTTGTTCTCAGCACCCGACCGTTTAACACCAAGACCGATTTTTTTGAGCAATCGATTAATGTCTGGCACCTTTGACAAGAACTCCTGGATTTCAACCCTCAAACTAGTGTCATCAATCATTGCCTTTACCAATTCTTGACGTTCCTCGATCAACGACAAGTCGATCAAGGGTTGCTTCAACCACTGTGACAATAATCTAGAACCACCTAAAGTCTTGCATTTGAACAACTCAAATATAGACGTAATAGCCTTTTGTGTTCCATTTGGTAAAATGTTCAACGCTTTCATAGTGGAGGAATCCAATTTCATAAATGTCGACAAGTTGTACTTGTTTATTTCAAAAGTTTTGTCACCGTTCAACAAATCCAAGTAGTCAATCAAAGCACCGCAGCATGACAAAGCCAATGCATAGTCAAGTGAGTTTATACCTTTTGCAGCTAAAGAAAGCTCTAAATTCTCAGTATCCAATAATTTACTTATATCCTGCTCGTTGTCCTTGGGGAATGATTTGGCTGCACTAACCACTAAATCGTTTAATTTCTCTAACATTTGGAAAAACTTTTTGTTGTCGACGTTAGCCGGGATGACAACTTCCTTGACCCCTAATTGAATCAACAAACTTTCCAAGTTTGAGTACAATTCGTTGTCCTCGAATTCAGACAAGTGCACAATGGAATCAGCAATAACACAAACACCGACTTTGTTTCCAAGCTTAATAGCAGCAATAGATGAGCTGGACCCATCTCTAAAATCAAAATCAATATCGAATTCTTCAGAAAGACTATCCAAGTTTCCTGCGGTACCAGACGAGATCAACTGGAAAGTTTTGCTATGATAAACTTCGACTTTAAAATGATTTTGCAAACAATAATTCAACAGCTCCTTAAAGTTTTGTGGGGAAATAGTCACATACTTTGTCTGGTTGTGGTGTTTAATGACAGACTGTGTTCTGTAGATTTTCTCTGCAATCAAATCGGCATCAGACCCAAGGGCAGTAAAATAGTCATGGTTGTTGTGATCAATAAATCTAATTGTGGTGCTCTCCTTTGGTGGAAGTTGGGAATATTTCTTGAAATACAGTCTTTCATCAGCCAAGTCACTGAATTTGAGATCTATTTTGGTACTAGACATGGTGGGTGAGGTAAGAGAAAGAGAAGGGTGTTTGGATAAAAGACGCGTCTGGAGAATAAATAAGGGGGGAGAGTTTAAAAAAAAAACTTTGCGTGCACCTTGCAAATTTTGTTGTGGTTCTTCGGCAACTTTTTCCTACACAAAAGAGAGAAGACCAGAGAAGAGCTTTTCAAAAAAAAAAAAGTCGATCGAGAAAGTCTTCGTTAAACAAGAACAAGACTCACACCACGAAGTTACAGATGTTGACTTTAGATGATGATCTTAAGTTAGTCATTTTAGAATATCACAATTATCATTTATCTATATCCTTAGAACACTCTATAGACAAAACATGGAATTATTTTCAAAGCTTGATTCCACAACTAACCAAACATGCCCTTCAATTGATCGTTGATTCGCAAGGTGTGATTCGTAAGAATTCAATTAGTCGACTAAATGAGTACACTATTTTGGAGTACTTGATCAAGTTATGGACTCCGGAGTTGGATCTTAATGATGTGATTGATTTGGTAGCTAATTTGAGTTCCATCTCCCCATTGAACCAGGACAATGTTATTAATGGGGTTGAAAGGTATGAGGACTTGTCTAGATCACTTACTATTGAAGAACAAGTTTCGGCTATTTTTGAAAAGTCGTATTCAAATAATGATATCTACTACTTGGATGAAATAAATTTCCCTGTGAACGGGGAGATGACCACAATCACATTCCTGGGGAACCTTTCCGGTACTGATTTCTTGGATCCGCTAGTGGTTACATCTAGTGTTACAGAAACATTCAATTACTATCCCACTGGTCTATTAAACCCATATCATCTATATATCTATTTGCTAAGATTGAATTTCCAGTTGCAATTGCAGGGCAGGAAAATTTTATTAGTTCTACATAACAACTGTTGGATGAATAGGTTTTTTACCAATATTGAGATACTTTACATTAGCAAACAACTAGATGGGTATTACTATAAAGATGGTATGAAGTTTCCTGGCGACTATGGTTTGAAGAATTGGTTAAGACAGTCGTTGAGCCACACTGATATTATTCCTAATCTTCTTTTTAATTACAACCAATTGATCCAAAAACTAAAGTCAGATCCCGTGATGTATAAATTTAACCAGCTTTGTATTGGGAAAGCATTGGATACTGTTGGAAACGAGTCTTTGGATAATTATCCCATTAAGTTTGAAAATGGTATTTTTGTCGTTGAGGGAGAAACGAGGGGCGACGAGTTTATACTAGACTATCATTATAGTATTAAGGATGTTATTTCGATTATGCTTAGATTGAACAATTTTGAGAAGTTCACCCCGTCACTGCCAAATATGGATTGGGATAAAGTAAGTGATGTTTTTGTGAACGAAATATTCCCTTCAATCAGGAATAGTGACTTGTACTTTAAGTTTGCTATTCTATATAATGAGTTGCATATAAAAAATGATCAAAGTGCTATTGATAGGCTGATTCAACCACCGGAAGTGTTTTCTATTCCTCCGGATCATGTGACTTTGGTTGATTTGATTTGTAAGATCGACGATAGCTTTAAACGAACGGTTGACAAATCTCATTTACTATCAACATTGCATCCTGAAAAGAGTGGTCCTAGTTTGGTGAGTTCGAAAGATGAGGATACGAGTGCTTCAGAAAGTGAAGATGAATCTAGAAAGCGACCAAATGATTCTGAAGAGGAAGTTCGTACAATCAAGAAATCAAAAATATTGCAATTATTGGAAAAGAATGACTTGCATTTTGTTGACGCATTTGAAGAAGATGAAGATGAGGAGTCTGAGGAAAGTGCTGACGGTGTAGATGATTTGCTTAATGACTCGTTTGCTGGAAAGATCAAGAGGTCTAAGTATACTCCGCATACAAGTGCTAATGCATCGATAGTTAATGGCACGGGTTCTCTGTCGAACAATACACCCCAATCAAACACGCCAGTACCAAAAGACAACCCTGTTAATAACCCCAACGTCCCAACGACTAGTGTTGACAATTCCCATCAAACAGGTAAACTTGGCATGTTGAAATCGTTGATAGATTTACACCCACCGACCTCAACTAAACTTATTGCTAGTGGATTTAGTTTTTCCTTGCCAAAAAATACAAAGTTGTCTAGAAATTTCGATGGCAGTGATGAAAGTTCTGAAGAAAGCACATCGAGTATTACAAGTGATGATGGAGACCAATCTGAAACTGTGACGACCACATCAAGAATTGAT
The DNA here is from genome assembly GCF_000182965.3 of Candida albicans SC5314. Lineage (NCBI taxonomy): Eukaryota > Fungi > Ascomycota > Pichiomycetes > Serinales > Debaryomycetaceae > Candida > Candida albicans. Next base: position 1,580,424 of record NC_032092.1, read on the forward strand.
GATATTGATTCTCTGGAAAAACGTGGTGCTTCCAACCAAACCCAACCAAGCGAACCAAATGTACGCCGAGTCTCTGAAACATCTGATGCTCCAAATAATAATGTGTCAGTGAATGTTAATGAGACTCAAATGGGTCCTGAAAAGGAACATGAACCTTTACCTGAAGGTAAAACTGAAGTTTATGGTGAAGGAGAAGTTGAAATTACAGAAAAAACTGAAACTGAAACTGAAACTGAAGTCAATGCTGAAGATAAAATGGAGGTTGAATCTGAGCAAGTTGAATCGGAAGATGAAGTTGAAGCTGACGACGAGTCGGAAAGTGAATCTGAAAGTGAATCTGAAAGTGAGTCTGAAAGTGATTCAGGAAGCGAATATGTTGATGAATCCTCAGAAATTTCTTCGTTCAAGAACGAAAGGAGAGCCATTCGGAATGTTCGTAGACCACCTGCTATAATTTCAGATAGCTCAGCTTCTAGCGGTGACGAAGAAGTTGTCGATAACCCGAGAGCCCCTGTTATAGATACAGATGACTCGTCTTCGAACAGTGATGAGGAAGTTGTCAATAACCCAAAAGCATTCACAAAGGTCTCGGATGATTCGTCTTCTAACAGTGATGAGGAAATTGCTAGTAACTTTACAAAAAAGTCTGATGGTTCATCTTCTGGCAGTGATGAAGAAATTGTTGATAAGCCACAATCCCCTGCAAGAGTGTCCGATCACTTATCTTCTGGCAGTGATGGAGAAATTGTTGTTAACCCAGAAACACCTGCTATGGATATAGATGACTCATCTTCTGGCAGTGATGAAGAAATTTTTGATCAGCCGGAATCCCCTAAAAGGGTGTCAGATCAAGCATCTTCGAGCAGCAACCAAGAAATTGTCGATAACCCAGAAACCGCTACAAAAATTTCAGAATCTTCTAGTAGTGAAGAAGAAATTGCCAATAATCCAGAAACTCCTACTATGGATATAGATGAATCATCTTCTAGTAGTGGTGAAGAAATGGCTAGTAACACAAGCAAAGTGTCGGACGGCTCGGCTTCTAGTAATGATAAAGAAGTTGCCAATAACCCTACAAAGGTATCAGATGGTTTGGCTTCTAGTAATGACGAAGAAATTTCCAATAATCCAGAAACCCTTACAAAGGTTTCAGAAGACTCATCTTCTAGCAGTGATGAGGAAGCCAGCGACTCTGCTGTTATGTTAGATGGCACATCTTCTGGTAGTGACACCGAAAGTTCCACTAACCCAGAAACACCTCCTAAATTGAATCAGAAGCAACCAATTGCAAACGCTGGTGGTGATAAGAATGTTTCAAACAAGTCAGAAATTATGGTTGCACCGTTGCCAATAGCAACTCCACGTGTGCAAGGTTTGGCGTTGACTCCAACTGCAAGTACAAGACGTGCTAAAATGGTTTTGAGTAAAGAATTTGTTCTGGATAGTGATGATATCACAGATGAGGGATCAAATGCAAATGATGGTATCGAGAAGGATAAAGATGATGTAAATTTGAAATCCATTCCTGTCAAGAAGGCTAATGATCCAACTGTGTCTATGTCTGAAAAAGTGCCACAACCAGATAGTAAGGATAGTCTGAGTGAATCAAGTGACGATTCTGAGTCCAGTGAATCTGGGTCAGGATCTGATTCTAGTGAGTCAAGTGACGATTCTGATTCCAGTGAATCTGGGTCGGGATCTGATTCAGACTCAAGTGATGAGTCAATGGATTCGTCTGATGAAGAGTCGTCTGAGTCCAGCTCTAGTGATGAATCTCCAGCAGTCAAGAAACCTGAATTGAAAACAACTGGATCTAAAGAGAAGCCTCAACCAGTGAAAGTCCAAAAAACACCAAAACCTATCGCTTCTTCTATTGGCGAACCTAAGAAAGTACCTGTACCTGCACCAGCACCAAAAACGACTCAACGGTTGGCTTCATTAAAAGATTTAAAGCATCCACGTACCACCATTGAGATGAAGAAGCCTATTCTTTTACTGCCAACAAAACCAAAGAAGAAGTTTTCCAGAATTTTTGATAGTAGTGATGATGATTCAAGTGAGAGTGAAAGTGATAGTGACAGTGAGGTGCCCATGTCTCAATTGAAAGTTGGACGAGCTCCAAAACGTTCTACACAAGCTACAAAGCCGCCAGTTAAAAGTGATACCTCCTCCAGTGATGATAGCAGTGATGATGGTAGTGAAGGTAGTAGTGATGATAGCAGTAAAGGTAGTAGTGATGATAGTAGTTCTGGTGACAGCTCCAGCGACAGCAGCTCCAGTGACAGCAGCTCAAGTGAGGAAAGTTCCAGCGATGAAAGTAGTTAGATTTATAATGCATGTTAACTTAATTAGGCAAAGAGTACACCTAGATGTGGCGCTTTTCTTATCTATTATTAATGACCTGTGTATAATTTTCCGGGGTGATACGGATCATCGGCTAGAAGTAAGTAGAAGAAAAAAGAAATTTTTCCCACACTTAACCTTTTTCCCGTGCGCGTGAAAATTTGTAACCACGCATATATAATCAAAGGTAAGTTCGGATTTCTTTTTTTTCAAAAAAAATTTTTCCCCAGTCAAGTTTTCTTCTTCCTATCCCCAGCTTACACACAGAATGAAGTTATTTGAATCAGAACATTCTTTTAATTACCCATGGGATCAAGTTACTGCTGCTAATTGGCAAAAATACCCTAATGAATTAGCCTCACATGTTATATCTGTTGATATTTTACAGCGAGAAATGATTAATAACAATACGACATTGAGAACAGAAAGGTTGATTGGCTGTAAACAACCTATTCCGAAATGGTTATCGTTTGTGGTGGGAGGCGCAACTGTGAGTTATGTGCGTGAAGTCAGTGAGGTTGACTTGGTTAATAGGACCCTAGTGATGAAATCCATGAATTTGACTATGAATAATTTATTATTGGTAAAGGAAACTGTTATTTATAAACCGGACGACGAATTACCTCATAACAAAACTGTATTCCATCAAAGTGCTGAGATCACTGCATTTGCTTCGTTAAGCAGACTTTGTGACAAGTTGGAAGATTGGTCAGTGGAACGGTTTGGCCAGAATGCCAAATCTGGTAGATTAGCGTTTGAAAATGTTTTGAATAAATTGACATTGAAGTGGGAAGAAAATGGGATCTTTGAGAATAACAAGATCTTGCAGGAGGTTAAGAATTTACTGATTTAGAGGTTAAGATGTTTGCATAGTTGGTTTCATTTCTATTATCTCAAACAATTGTTTGTCGTTGGTTATTGTTTTTTTTTTGCATATTGGGAGTTTGCTTTGTATGATTTGCATGTAGATATCGCCTGTACATAGACAATATTTATTGACTTATATTATCGAGTATTGTGTTGTAGAGGTTAGTTGACGGGGAGTGTGATATTTGTATTATGGTATGTGCACATACTCATCCCCCCATCTCAGGTATTTTTTTTTTTTTGTTAAGAAAAAATTGTACACCTAAACTATACCACTATTTCTTAACAACCAACTACATGAACGGAGAAGAGCAAGTTGACAATTATGATGAGTTTGAAATTAACAATGAGCTTGACTTTGATATAGAGGAGGAGATTAGGAAAATCATGACATTGTCGCCCATGTCGACTCCCACTTCAACTTTTTCACCCACTGATTCTATTTCCACAGTCGCCACAGAGCCAGAAACTAAGGCCAACCTAGATACAATAAGCTATGTCAAGTCACTAATGATTGATAGCTCCAAACTTCTTGGGTTGTACTCGACGCTAAAGAACACGTACTTAAAGTTATGCAAAGAGTATAATTATTTATTGACAAAGTTTAATGATAATGAGAAAGCCAAGTTGCAATTGATTCAAGAAAATGAGGAATTGAAACAAGCTATGGCGGAGTTGTTACAGGATCGCAGCAGTAAAAAGAGAAGAAAGTCAAGAAAAGCATTGGCTTAGCAATGGGTTTGGTCTTATAGAGTTTTTATAAATATACAAAGGTTTAAAGGTTTTGTCGCATTCTCTGTCCACTTTTTTTTTTTCTGAACTGTAAACAAATTCACGATCTGATTGATGGTATGCTATTATGGATGAACCTTCCCAACAGCAACAAGTGCTCATGGAGCTAAGCATGATACTATCGACTGTCAAACATATAAATAGCAATTTGGTGAAATTGAATGAAATCGCTTCGAGTGCAGACAACGCACAAATTATCAGACAACACATCAAACTATTGAATGAGTTAATGCGGCAATTGAGTTAATGGAAAAGGTTGTGTGTATAGATATGTATAGTCAACTTCGACATAATATAGCATTTAGTATTCTTCTCCATATACTTTGTTTGGGTTTCTTTTCCCCGTAGATTATTTCGTCCAACTCTTCATTGCCAAATCGAAGTTCGGGGTATGTTAGTCTTCGTGTGGGTGGGTGAAAGTTTGAATTCTCTTGTCGTATTTGTTTCCGATGAAGTAGCACGTTATCTCCTATCTGATGTTGCTGTGATATTGCTGTAGATCCCGTAAGATCAGAGGACATTGTTGGTGGGAAATTATACTCCGGTGTGATTTTTTTTTGGATCCGCTGATAGTTTTTATCTAAGCGAGAGTAAGTCTTGGCAAACTTACACAAAATAAGAGTTGGGTCAGGGTTGCTATGTGTATAATTTTTAGCGTAGAATTTTATCCTAGTTTTGGTAAAAATTGACTCCAAAATAAAAGTACCCCTAGAGATATGAAAGGGGGGTCAAACGTAGCAAAGAGATATGGTTAGGGTCATGGCACAGTATTATATGTCTTTGACCAGGCTTTGACATGTATCTACTTTCCAAGGTAAGTCGGAGGATTAGGGCTTAACCCTAATTTTTTGCACGTGACCCGCACAAAACAATTTTTCAAGCTCTTTTTTTTTTCTGATGAGATACAAATACTGGTGCGCCACCAATATAGTTTTCAAAACTTTTTTTCACTTCTTTTTTTTCACTAATCCCACTTTTTTGGTAAGAAAGAAGCATAGCTATTTGCCGACAAGCCAATTCAAGATGCAAATTTTCGTCAAAACCTTAACTGGTAAAACCATTACCTTGGAAGTTGAATCTTCTGACACTATTGACAATGTCAAATCTAAAATTCAAGACAAAGAAGGTATTCCACCAGACCAACAAAGATTGATTTTTGCTGGTAAACAATTGGAAGACGGTAGAACTTTGTCTGACTACAACATCCAAAAGGAATCCACCTTGCACTTGGTCTTGAGATTGAGAGGTGGTGGTAAAAAGAGAAAGAAGAAGGTCTACACCACCCCAAAGAAGATCAAGCACAAGCACAGAAAACACAAGTTGGCTGTTTTGACTTACTACAAAGTTGACAACGAAGGTAACGTCGAAAGATTGAGAAGAGAATGTCCAGCTCCAACTTGTGGTGCCGGTATTTTCATGGCCAACATGAAAGACAGACAATACTGTGGTAAATGTCACTTGACCTTAAAGGCTAACTAAGGGATGCAATAGTAATATAGTTGTATAGTATTCTAATGTATTTTTTTATAAACCTTTTCCCAAAAACGAGTGTAGAATTTTGGTGGTTGCGCACGACATATTTTTTTTTTGTCCAACAAAACGTAAACAAGTTTTAGAAATTCTTTTTTGACCACACATCCCCACTTGCCCACCAAGGATGAGTTTTTCTATTTATGAACTAGATGAGAATATAAAGAAACTACTAACGGTAGACAACTACCTCAATGGGTTGTCGGTCAACGATTTTATTGAAGAAATCAGTAAAGATCATTTTCTTAAAGGTGCTGAAGTCAACAACAAGGCGTACCTTGATCCCAAGCCATACATCAGAACTTTTGAAAGTACTTTGAGAGAATTGAAACAATTACAAGCAGAGGCCAATGAACAGCGAGTAAAGAATGAGAGACAAGTGGACTCGTATGAGTTGAAACATTCGGAGAACGTTTTGGAGTTGAACCAACAAATTGACGAGGCGACCAAGAAATTTGATATATTGGACACCCAGATCCTGGACGTTTCTACGAGGATTAATCCATTAGGGAATACGTTGAATAAAATTACCAATTCTCGAGATCGATCGTTGGAGACTATTTTCTTGATTCGTGCGTACCATGGGTTCTTTATGAAAGAGCAATACTTGCCGTTGGAGACATTGAAGAATAGCAAAAAGCTTGACGATAAGTTGAAGTGTGCCAAGACAGTTAGGAATTTGCTCAATTTGGCCAAAAAAGTATCTGACGAGAAACTGTCGAAATCAATGAAATGTATAACCACAATTGAACAATTTGGAGAGACTATGGAAAAGGAGTTACTCCGGAAGTTTGAGATTGCTTCTGAAGATGAGGACGATATTGATTTTGATATGATGAACCAGATTGCCCAGATATTGTTTGAGTATAACGAAGGGATAAATGTGATTCAGACGTTTGTTATTAAGAATGATATTGTTATTGAGAATGAGGAAAAGTCGTTGGACGAACAAGAGTGGGCGTTGTTGGCGGATTCGCGGAGGTCAGATTTCAAAATCGACGAGCAGGCAACATTTGATACTTTAAAGTTTGAAATCAAGTCACGAGCAAGAATTAGTAAGAAAGTGTTTGCTGACCCAACGCCTGTTATCAAGATATTTATCCAGAGAATGTATGCCCAGATTATTAGGAACAAGGTGACATCGTTGTTGCAGAAATCGTTGTCGGTGAGCCCCTTGGCGCACGTGAGGGTGTTGCATTCGTTGTACACGTTAGTTGGAGATTTCACTGAGCAAATTAAGGATTACTTGACCACTGAAGAGTTGGATAAGGATCAGGAACTTTCGGCCATTCTTGACCAGTCACACAGCGACTTGTTTGTTGAGTATATTGGGGACAATGTATATTTCAACCGCGAAAAGAAGAACCTCGAAGAGACTATTTATGGGATCATTCACCAATTCAACACTGCCAACGAGAATATAATTGCCAATAAGAGCTTGGCTGCGCGTTTGGAGAATCTCGACAATGTCCAGAAACCCGAAAAGGATAGGTTTAGTTTTGCTTCAGAGAAAAAGAGAATGAACCAGTTTAAGCAGTATGTCACTGCCAAGCTTAAGGACCGCACGAGAAACTCTGAGCCTGAACCGACATTTATGGAGTGCAAGTCGTTGAATGTTGGCAATGTTGAGACTGTGCTCAAATCGGTGATTGAGTCTGTGGCTAGGTTGTTGGAGTTGGTGCCTACCAAGTCAGCCGATTATGCTTTGGAGGTGTTGGAGATTTTGATTATTGATTTCGGTAAGCTTTATATTGGTGCTGGGCTTGAGGTTGTGTATGATGAGTGCAAGAAGAATGCGAGTTTGGATTACTTGTCGTCGTTCAACACTATTAGTGAGTTGTTGTTCCTAATGTCGTCGTGCATCAAGAGGATTATCTTGCCAATTGCCACAAATATCCCCAGCATAAAGACAAGAATGAGTAATATGGTCAATGGGTTTGTTGCTCAGTGTGAAATCTCCTTGAATGTTATTCTTAACGATACGTTAGACCATTTTCGAGTCAAGCTTCAGTCGCAGTTGGCCAAGCAAAAGAAGAGGGATTTTAATTGCAACAATATTGAAGACGACACTGAAGCATGTGAGCTTGTGAGCAACTATTTGGTGGAAATACATAGTAGTATCGTGTCGGCGATGAATGGGGCCAATCTCGAAAAGATATTGATCAAGATCGGGATGGAGGTGTTGCACCAGTTGTTGGAGCACTACAAAAAGTTTACTGTCAATTCTATAGGGGGGATTGTGCTCACCAAGGATGTTATTCGGTACCAGTCGGTGATTGACGGGTGGAAAATCCCTGAATTGTCGGAGCAGTTTCAAATATTGAGAGAGATTGGCAATTTGTTTACGGTGCAGACCGATTTGGTAAACTCGTTGGTCACAGAAGGTCAATTGGCCAATATGAAGCCATACACGGTGAGACAATACATTACCAAAAGAGCAGATTTCAATCCAAGCTATGCAGATAAATTTTTCAAGTTCAAATAGTCATATAGTATACATTTAATATAAACAAGGGCCAGACGAGGTTGAGAAACACAATAGATCTATCGATGAAAAACGAGGTGAGTAGTAAGAATGTGATATAGGCGTATAAGCCGTGGTATGCATTTGGCATATAGCACATTTCCGTCTCATACGTTCTTGTGGGTTCGTTTGTGTTTAGGGAAAGCAACTGCACTGCTGGGTGCTTGATTCCTCCTGTCATGGCAGCAGACTTGACGGTTATTTCTCGGGCAGCACCGCCATCGTATTCCTGGGTGATATCGCAATAATCATGGTCGTCGCCAGCGAAAATAAGGGTTGGTTTTATGGTGTTGAGAATTCTGCGTGATATCTCGTACTCAATAACGGTTTGGTACTGATCGCCTCGTTGTAACGGGAATGGCTTACGCTTTTCTCTGTGTGAACCACATGTTTGGGTGGCAGGGTTTCGGAATAATGGTACATGTGTAAGCAATATACGTGGGAAGGTGGAGCTGATTCGATTGTTGAGCTGGTCTAAGAAGTTGTCGGGTTCTTTTCGGATCAATTTATCGGGATGTGATAAAGATATCGAGTCTAGCAATACCAATGTGTGGTTGCCTAGCTCTATATAGTCGTTGAGCTCGCCGTAATACTCGGCAAACCGTTTAACCACCTTGTGGCGTATAGTTTGAAACCCTATATCGTGGTTGCCGGGGACGGAGCGGATATCACGACGGTTGATTTTTTTAGGAAAGATTTTTGTAAACCGTTTGTACTCGTCTATCCATTGTTTGTCGTCCCAGTACCGTCCGCCATCAAACAAGTCTCCCAAAAAGATGGTTGTGTCTGGTGCTAGCACTGAATGGATCATTTCGTAGTTTCTATGGAGGTAGTTGTCGGCCAATTTTTTGGTAAAGTAGTTTATTATCTTGAATTGTTTGGGGTAAGAGTAGTCATCAACAATCTGTGGATCAGCAATCAACACTATTCTATGAGCAGAGTCGGGGGAGTTCCACTGTTCCCAGTTTTTCCATTGGCATGCCGATAGAGTGTTCTGGGGACAGGTTCGTTCAAAGTAGTGGATCAACAATACCCAGCAAATGCCAACCAAAGAGAGAAGTCTCCAATTGTGCGGACGTGTGTATTGTTTATACTCATCGTCTTCAAAGATCCGTGGGATCGGTTTTGGTATTCTTCTTCTTCGTAAAGTGTTCATGATAAAGAGGAATAGTTGTTGTGGTTTTTTTTTTTTTGACGCGTCACACTTTTTTTTTATTTTCTTCAACAATGGAGTCTAGAAAGTTACGATCGAAGAGCCTGAAAGTGGAAAGCAAGGCGTTGTTTGATTTTGATAATGTGAATGAGTATTTGTATAGCGATAAGGAGATTGCGATTGGTGGTAATGGGGCGGTGTATCATTATTATGGGTGTGGTATGCCCGAGTTGCCGAAACTCAAGTCCAACACAAAGATAGTTGAACGACAATTGCCGAGACGACCACCAAAGGAGGATCCATTACCTGATACTACCTACGATATTTTTTACCGCCGAATGAAGAAGAATGAGAAGCAGATGTCGAATGAGGAGAGAATCAAGAACTTATGGGAGTTGGATACGTTACAGTCTCAGTTGGAGAGGTTGACGCAGTATGATTGGATTAGGAGTTTACCGGATATTACTGTGATTAAGGATATGAAGGATTATGATGAGTTGGAGAGGAAGAAGGAGTTGACGATTAAAGAGATTGAACGGTTATTGCAGAAGCACGAAAACTGGAGAAAACGGAAGGAAGTGCACAGCCAAGAGATGAAGGAGTGGTATGGTGGTTCTGATTCTGAGTATGATGTGCCGATAGAGGAGTTGAGAGAGAGAAGGAAATTGGAAAAAAGACAGCGGTATGGGCCAGTGATAAGACTAAATTTGGGGAACGACTATTGTTTGGTGATTGACCCGCTTGCCACCCCCAAAATTGAAAAATGTGAAGAACCGCCAAAGCCAAAGGGCAAGCCCATAACCAAGCTAGAGGATGTGGAGGATATTTCGCAAATTGATATTCAAACAAAAGACAATATACTTTTTGGTACTAATTTCGAAGATATACCTACATACCGCAACGGGTTCCAGCTCCCACTACATATGAGGAGAATGATGCACAAACAAGCTAAATGAATGCGCGTATAGTCTCCAAGCATCGATCCAAGCAGTCACCACCGATACTGTCGGTGATCCACCCCAAGTCTAGACTGTGGTTAGCTTTTACTTTTATAGTTTGTTTTGAATCGATATCGGGATTGTTAATTTGATGCTCTGATATTTTGTAAGCAGTAGTAAAGTAGCGATACAACTCGATTAGTGCACAAACAGATAATGCTTGGGGCTGGTCGAGGTCTGCCACATCGACAGTACGTATTTCGTCCTGCAAGTGTTTCAACACCACCAAGACGTCGTCAGTGTACTTGAAAGTGATTGCAGCGGTTCTCTCAACACAGAACAATAAGAAATGGATATCCCCTAAAACCAATACTCTCCCCAAAGCGGTTAGGAATTTTGATCTCGAAGTCTTTGACCGGTGAATGATGGTGTAGATGGAGTTGAAAAAGATGGGGGATGTGAGTCCTGCATCGAATGCCTTGCGTATACTCTCCTGGTAACTCGAGTCTACTAACGACTCATGCTTGTCAAACAACTTTTGGTGCATGGCAATTGCTGAGCAGTGGATGAGGGGCTGAGACGACGCTTCCAAAGCAATTACCGTGGATATACAAATTTTTGGGTTGGCAAACCCCAAGTCCAAAGCAACCTGTACGAATTGGAATGGCAAGTACGCAAACTTGCCCTTGTCGGAAAGGCTTAGTACCAAAATTTTCTCGATATACCGTTGGACAAGACCGGGGCACGCGTCGTCAACAATATCCTCTAAACTAGAGGATGCAGATGACTGTTTATCTCTTTCCTGTATAAAGTCAATCATTGTTTGGAGTAGGCCCTTGATGACGTCGGGGGTCGAGTCCAATGCCTCGTCAAACACTGAAAGTACTGGTGGCGACATGAGAATTCGTGGGGAGTTGGAGCAGACTATAAGGAGGTTATTGACTGCGGTGGACCGGACTGGCGTGTCGCCACAGAAGGTGAGTATATACTTGACAGACAATGACACGACCGATTCGTTCGTTTTGAGGCCAAGATTAGCTTTGGCAAACATTTCACGGAACCTTTCTAAATCACAATGTTTTTCCAAACATGCCAAGAGCTGGATTAGTTTGGCGAGCCGGTGGGGCTCGGTATTCTTCCAAATCATTTTCATGGTGGAGATGACGGCATTGACGAGTTTGGCGAAATCCTGTTTGATTTTGCATAGTTGCCATAAACTTGGTACGGCCTCGTGTAGTTCTTTTTTAGTCATTTTGGTGAGTTTGGCAAATAAGAATTCTTGGAGTGGGTCGATAAAGTCAGGACGTAAGGAAGTGATGTGAGGCAAGGCACACCTCAATACTTTTAGTCCGTATTGGTAGGACTTTTGGGTGACGTTATTGGCGTCAGTCAAGAATGGCTGCAAGGCTATGAGCAGGTCTTGGCCTATTAGGTCGGGTTTGCCACTGCTGCACACTGAGAGAAGCAATAGGGCACCTTCAGTCTGCATATCCAAAAGTGTTTCCACAAGCTGTTTTAGGTGGGGCTGCAATTCTTTTTCGGGAAACACATACGATTCAAGGAACGTTTCCAAACCCTCCAAAGTTTTGTGGTGAGACATTGCAAGGGTAATCATTTCCAGCACCAAATGTTTTCTTATCCAGCAGTCGACCAACATTGATGCTGCTTCTTTTCTTATATTATCTTCTTCGTCGTTAAGTCGTTTCAACATTTTGGTGGCAATGGAGATGCGTGAAGTTTCGCTGAACATGGGGTAGATGTCTCTGGTGAGTCTGATTGCCTTTTTTCTGACCGAAACCCCTTCATCGGATAGGGCGTTGCATAGTGAGTTGTAGAAATTGTCGGCTTCGTTTGGGTGGGCTTTGATGTATTTGCCAATAAGCTCGTATACTGCGTCCCTGACCAGGGTGGCATCGTCACAGAGTCTGGCCGACAATGCCAGCTGCAAGACCTTGGAATTTAGTAAGTTTGGCTGTTTGTCGGACAACACACTCAACACTTTTACTGCTTTGGTTTTGAGTTTTGTTTTGGGGGAGTTCAAACACTTGCCTAGCAAAGTCAAGTATGCGTTGCAGAATTTATCCAAATCAAGCACCAAGAGCTCGATATATCGTTTGCGGGATCGAGGGTGTTTATCATACACGGCATGTGTCACGTAGTTAAGGTCAGTGTCAGATCCGTACTCCAAACACTCTTCAAAGGCTGGTTTTAGGAAATTTGGATGGAACAGGTGTTTAACTTCGTGCACGCTTGAGGATATGGTTCCCAAAAGTTCCAAGAAAAAGACTTCCACGGCCGGGTTTTTCATTTCTGCCAACATGGTAGTAGCAAGCCCATAAAGCAATGCCGCCGAAGCTGCCCATTCGCCAAATGGTAGGAGGTGGATCAAATCTTCAACTAGCAATTCAAGTAAGGTCTTGGCGGTAGCGTCGAAGTTGGAGGTTACTCGCAGAACCAATTCCCGGGCAAGCACATTTGCATCTGACTCTTCTCGAGCGAATTTGACGGCGACAGCAGTAAACACCAGGATGTTAAACCCCCTGTGGGTTCTATAATTTCTAGCTTCGGACTTTTTGGTGGGCAATCTGAGGAAGTTTGTTGTCAACTCATTTAGCAAAAACTTTCTTTGGATATAGCTCAGGTGGTAGAGGTCGGCAAGGAATGTTGCTGTAGCGTGCTTGAGCAAGAACTCTGGGTCCAGCTCTTCAAATAAGATGTGGATGGCGGATATTTCGAATTTGGTGAGTGATTCTTCGTCACAAAGCACGATTGTACTCATAAATGAAAGCTTTTTGAGCAAGTCACAAATGTATAGGATCGGACCCTCCATACGTGGTATGTGTTCGGGAGTCAACATGGTATGGACAAACCAGTATACTAGCTGTGCCACTTCTGAGAAAGTATCGTCAACGCGGAATTTCAAGTCGAACCTGTTTTTGTTCATCACTGTGGCTATGCAAAGGGATGCCGACATTGGTCCCATAATGTCCGGAGTGGTGGTGGACAACTCGGGAACGATTTCTGCCAAGTATTTTTTGCACACTGATATTACCTGTCTGGATTGGTCGGTGTTAAGTATGGTTTGGGGCACATCAATGAGGTCGAGTATATCTTCGAATGATTGCGGGGTAGGGGTTTCAAGAAGCAGCATGATTCTGGTGGTGGTTGACTTTTCAATATCTGCTTCAGATAGTTTGACGAGTTTTCTGGTGGTGGGTTGCGTGTGTTCTGTTTGCCGTTTGACATTTAGTTCCTTCAATTCCTTGCTAAACTTCTTTTCGTAGTTGCGGTTGKKGKGGGTCCATTTCGGTGGCGTTGTATTTCTTTCTAACGGATAGTCTTGGGGGCTGGACAGTTGTCACCTTGGTGCAGTAGGGAACAGTGTTCTTGGCAAGTAGTTGCCTTTCTGTCTCGTTCAATGGGATAGACGATGTGCCGCCGGTTTTGAAATACTCTTTGAAAAAGATTGGCATGTCCACGTCATACTCTAGCAACTCCTTTCCCAATAATTTCATTACCTCCTCGTCGGCAACATCTATTGTTTTACCTCTGGGATAAGGCTCTTCCACTTGCGGCAGGGTCAGGGGACACAGCAAGGCGTGTAGTGCTTGAGTGGGCACCAAATGTGCTAGTGGCGTTACTGTCAATGCATGTTTAAGGTCGTTGTCTGACATTGGTTAGAGAAAAAGAGTGAACTGTTTCCAAAAAAAATTTTGGGGTTTTTTTTTTTTTTCTATAAACACTACTTACGCGTTGTTTGGCGACCCTGACATGGGCGATGCAGTTTGGTTTTTTTGGTGTGGTGGCACTGGCGAGGAAGGTACGCCGTACCCCTGTTGCAGCAAACTGGCGAGGTACTGAGCTGCAAGTTTAGTTACTTGGTCTTTTGATAACCCTGGATTTTGCTGTTGGATGTCGTTGATGACTTTAGAGACCTGGGCTGGCGGGAAATGGATTCTGCGTTGTTGCTGCTGATGTTGCTGCTGCTGTTGTTGTTGTTGTTGTTGTTGCAACATTCTTCTATGTTTTTGCATTTGTAGTAAATGCTGGATTTGCTCGTTGGTTAGGGGTGTGCCGTTAGGTGTTGTAGGTCTTTTCACGGGTTTTGGTGGTGGTGGTGGCGGTGGTGCTGGTGCTGGTGCTGGTGCTGGTTTAGCCACTGCCTGCACCATGCGTGCTCTTGTAGCTTGCTGGTTGATATGGTTTTCATGTAGTGTTTTGTCTCTTTCGAATTTGAGTCTTGAAAGCTCTGCAGGGGTAGGAATTCTGTCGCTGTTGGGTTTGGGTTCAGTTACATTTTGGTTGGCTTGTAGTTCTGCTGTTGATTTGCGGTGGTTTACTTTTGCAGCGGCGATCTCCCGTTTCTTCATAGCCTTTCTCATTGCATCAAACATTGATGCCCAGCGTAACTTTCTATTACCTCTTTGCACGGATTCTGGGCCCACCCCCAATGGTGAGATTCTGCGTTTGGTTGTCAGTTGAGCTCTGTGTGCCTGTTCTAGCCATTGCTGGGCGTGGTATGCGTATACCCCTTTCATGTCGGAAAACTGGAACTTGTCGTTTAGTTGGATGTACCGCTCGAAACACTGCCACGGAGTTCGTCTTTCGATGTTTGACTCGTACTTTTTGAGGCTTACTGCTGTAGAGCTCGACAGGATGTGTTCGGAAATGAGGTCCCAATTGAAACAGAACTCGGCAACATAATGGATCAACCGCTTGTCGTCTTCTGGTAGCCAAATAGTGGGGATACGGTACTCGATGTTTTTGGGGGTTGGTGGTTTTGGTGGTTTTAGGGTGTTGTATTTGCGGGTCAGACCAAACAAGCCTTGGTGGGTGGTTTGGTGGCGGTGGTGGTGGTGGTGTGGCTTGAGGGCTATCTTATACCAGTGGTTGTCTTCGGCAGGGTAGACTAGTTTTGAGACTGTAGCGATCGGTGGTTCTCTGGAGTCGCCGCCAAGTCCGGTGTACACAGGGAGGTTGCGTATGATTGACTTGTCGATCTTTTTCAAGTCTGCCACATCGACAAATGTCTGGTGGGACACTTTTCTACCTTTCCAGTACTGTTCTACTGCCTCGGCAATGACCACGCAACACCATTTTTTGTATTTCAGGGATTCTCTAAAATCATCTGCCATCCATTTCCCTTCTTGGAGGAGGTAGTCCCAATGAAACGATTTCTTTTTCGATTTGCGGATAAACTTGAATGGGTCGTAGAACTTTTGTGGCTGTCTCAATGACCATTTTCCTTGTCGTTTGAGTTCCTCGATGCGGGAGTAGAGCACGGCAATTTTCCCTTCTGCCAATGCCAGTTCAAAGTTTTCTGTCATCAACACTTTGTGGCTTCCTGGGAGGAGTTTGATCAGTGCAAGTGTTTGGGTGAGGTAATAAAGCTCGGCAAGGGGCAAGACTGCGGGTACGGTCAATGGGTACTGCTCTGGCACTGTCATAACCTCCAAGTCTTCTAGTGGTTGGCTGAGAAACCAGTCGAGGTTTTGTTGATCTATTTGATGTTGTGATTTTAGGGAGTCGACCGTAGATTTCTGGACTTTTGGGGGTGGACCTTGGTTGTGGTGGTCGTTTTGTCTTCGTTTCATTTGCTGTGTAGGTATTAATGGCCGGAACATCGACTCTTCCATGGACTTGATGATTGTGTTTTTGAATGTCTGTTCAACAACATTGTCGGGGTTGTGGAGAATGCTGTAGATTTGTTCTTTGTCGTTGGTGTGTAGTTTGTGAAAGTCCCGCAAGAATGGGTCTGCAGTGATATGCAGAATCTCCTTTAATCGAGACCTCCAAGTATCGTTCATGGTTTGGTTAAGAAGAAGAAGTGGTGGTTGATGATGGGTTTTTTTGGGGAGGGAAATAAACAATGTCAGGTGGGAAATGCGTGACTAGTGCGTGATTTTCACGTGACAAGCAAAACAAAAACAAAAAAACTTTTCCCCAAAAGAAAAGTCAACACAGTACACATCCCATCAACCATGAACGACGATTTGACTGGTGTTTTCAAGGTAACCAATTTGGTTGTTGCTGGGCTATGTGTGGTCGGGGGACTTTCGCAGTTGTTCTATAGTTTCCATGCGTTTGTTTGTGGGTTGTACATTATTGTGTTTGGTGGGGTCATTGGGGCGTTAGAGTTTACTGTTCCTGCAGAAGCCTATGCCTATGCGTCGTTTTTGTTTTCGTTTATTGGCAGAGGGATTTTCTACACGTTTCTTGGTGTTAGTTTGAGTGGCGGGTCATTCTTTAGAGTGTTTGCAGGGTTGGTGGTGTTTGGCATTGGGTTGGCGTATGTGGTTTTAGAGACTGTGCCAAGTATTTCGCCACCAGATAATATGAACCCGGACGGGGCGGTAGTTGGGTTAGACGATGAGGTGTAGGATGTGTAGCCAACAAATAAAGAACGGATTGCAATTTAAAGTAGTTGGMCCGTTAAGCTAGCTCAGTAATGTCTGACTTGGTGCTTGGTGTATCTACGGTTAGAACTTGTTGAACAGAATAAACACTTGAAATATATAGCTATATAAAATATTTCTTTTCTTATTCCTGTACTATCTGTATATGTCTTGTAGAACAGAGCCCCTAATTACCAAACTGGTTTAAAAAGCTGTCTACATCAAACTCTTCGTTTACGTGGTCGCCATTGTCGAGCAATGTCATGTTCAACCCGTCTAGTATCAGCTCGTCGTTTTCAAGTATGTTGTTCATGTCCAAGTTGTTGTCTGTGGTGGCAGGTACTTTGTCGTCCAATTTTAGGTCCTCGTAGTCCATGTTGGACAASATGTCTTCGTCGTTGGTATTGTCGTTGATGTCAAAGCCAATAAAGTCGTCAAAGTTGTCAAACTTTTGTGGGGCGGTCTCTGCTTTCTTGGCCTCCTCTGCCTTCTTKGCTTCCTCTGCCTTCTTGGCCTCCTCTGCYTTCTTGGCCTCTTCTTCACGTTTCTTTCTTGCCGCTTCTTCTTTGACTTTCAATTCGTCAWGTTTCTTTTTCTTTTCAACCATAACGCCGAGACACCACTCTGCATCATTGAGTTTCGACACTGTTTGGTCTAGAATAGCATGGAAGTTTTGGATTTCGCCGTTGAGCAGTTGGGTTATGGATTTTTGGATTAGTTCGTTGTTGGGGCTAGTWATCACATTGCTTTGYTTTCTGTTTTGGTCGATTAYCTCAAATATGTATCCTGATGATTTCAATATCTCGTCGAGTGAGTTATGTARTCTTGTTTGGAGGTTTTCTGGCATGGTGGGGGGAAATAAAGGTGTGATAAAATTATTCTTGTTGGTTTATGCGACGTTTGTGTCAGGGAAATAMCACCTTGATATATAGGGACATCTACACCCAGAGTGTAGACGGAGACACGACCTCCGAAGGATCGGTCTGTTGAGGAAGTATATATCTACATACGCACACATAGTGATTAATATACTATCAAGTGTTCACTGATACTCAGATTCCATTAATATAAGTYGTACGTATTAGGTCAACATTGGTGAAAAATTTGCACTCATCGAGAGCCGGGAATTAGTATAAAAAGAAAGGTATTTAGGATATAGAGACCGAGTTTCAGTAGACACTTTTAGTGGGCGTAAACTTTATTTACTCTGTTTTTTGCTTATTAAAAATTAATGTCTATCGTGTACTAGGACTAATTCTCACGAATATTCCGTGTATACAAACAATAAAAACTTTCAAAAACAGTTCACTTTSCACCACAGATGTATCCAACACATTGACGTTGTTTGTGAACAAGTAGTCATTGGAATCCCGTGATAGTTCTGTTCAATTTGACGGAGCAGCAGATCATCCAATTGTCTTCTAACAACAGGGTCAGAGTCTTCATCAACTAGRGCAATTATTTCACCATCTTCAACTACAAATAGTTCTCKCCAGGTTTGCCATAACATTATCTTTCGTGCCAGCAATCAAGCAACACAGCAGGATGGAAAAATACCGATTCACGAACACCTRGAGTACACGTATCTAGCTATAACACGAGCAGTAASACGGATTTTAAAAGGAGCCGGAAAATATAAACATCAAGAGAAATCAAGTCAGTTGGAAAAAAACGATTAATAATACCACGCTCATGGATTCGKGTTCAGATTGAACATCAGTCTCAGCAAACATGGAAAGTTAACAATTTTTGTTGTCTATGAATTACAGAACCAGGGGAAATGGCAAAACATTACACCAAGAAATGATGAGACAGCTAACCCTAGAATTATGGCAYAAGTCTCAAAGGTGAGTAAGCGATGCTGTTGAATCTGGTTATGTCCATAATACTACTTGAAATGATCTAATTAGAAGTTTAATAAATATACGATTATGCAATGCAAGACTGGGGCAATTTCAGGTTCCTCTCTATAAGACCGACTGCTACTGTAGGCCAMACGAAGCAGAAACTCTGAATTGGAGGATAAACTCRTCTCTATAAGACACCAAGCACAGTTGTAGAGGAAAAGTCATTCAAGGAGTAATCAGATCATAAAAATGACAGTAAAGCTTACATAAAAACGCGGTAACGACAGGTGAAGAGAAATTTGTCGATCAAATTTCATCCCGAAGGTTCTTCATCAGAGATAGTGTTGAATTTTCCCAAAATTTTTTGGAYATCTTCAGATGTAGCCCCAGCCAAGACTAACCAAGGGGGGGCCACTGGTTTAATTTACGGAAGTCTAACTGCCAACAAGARCGACTTGTACGTGTTATCAACTCCGAATTCAAAAATCCCTCAAGATCAAGCTAACACTATCAATTGCCTAACGAATTTGAACAACTCTAAAACTACCCCCTGCTGTAATCAGCACAATTTGAAAGTCAACCATCTAGAGATTTAGCCCACACTAGCAGTTCTGTAACCAATTCAAAATGATCTAACTTACTGCTCTAATTTGCAGCAATATCAACAAATGCTTTAATCTGGTGATCAATTTGAATATCTCTAGAACTCTCAACTCACTGTACCAGAACTATTTAAACCAGATTTAACAACCCCAATTCAACCAATTTGRCACACTCTCAAATGAACCACTCAGTAATTGAATATCTCTCTTAAAAACTACACCTGTGAAACAGTGTATCGCTGATTTCAACAAATGTATTAACCGGATGGCAAAATTCAATAACTGTACAATTAAGTTGGAACACCTATCATTTTCAACCACTCTAAAATTGAACAACTTCCTAAACCTAAAACTCAACCCTTGATTTAAACCACTCTCAACACTGATTTAACAACAACACAACTAGTTTGGAACTCTCTTCTGAAATGAGCCACTCGGAATTTCAACAACTCCCCTGAACTTCAATTACAATTACCCGTAAGTTTAAAACCACTCTATAATTGAACAACAACCTCACTAATTTGGAACMAATCTTCTGAAATGAGCCACTCRGAATTTCAACAACTCCCTGAACCCAAATTACAACTCTCTCAAATGAACCAATTTCTAATTGAACAACAACCCCAATAGTTTAAAACTCTCTTCTCGTTTACAACTACTCTGACTTTGTACAAATCACTGTACCGGAACTACCCTTGATTTAAACCTCTCTCAACACTAACTCTAAAACAACTACACCAATCTAGAACTCTCTTCAAATTTGAACTACTCTGAGATTGAAAAACTATATCAMAATTAAACTTATTCACTGATTTGAACCACTTTCATACCTAATTGAACAACCCCCCTAGTTTGGAACAACATTCCTATTTTGAAATACTCTATACCTCAACAACTCCTCGAACCCAAATTACAACTCTCTCAAGTAAATCGCTCTCTAATTGAACAACACCCTACCCAATTTAAACATCCGTACGGTCAATCAACTATCTAAAGCATCCGCACACTCAATACATCCGCACACCCAACTCATTCTCACACACATCCGGACTAAAGGGGGTGCAAGCACCCCAAAAAGAAAAAAAAAAAAAGGTGAGCATCCGTACGGTTGTGGTGCGGCAGTTGGAGAAGTGTTGCTCACTCGAGGTGTGTGTGGCCTCTATTGGCTAGAAAATTATTGCTAAATCTAAACTTGTTTGTGTGACTCTCGCTTTGCTCGGGTGCTCGCTTGAAGTTAGACATCCGTGGTCAACAGAAAAAATGYGCAACAATGCGCAAAAACACCCCACAATGAACAAATACGCACAAAAATACGAACACATCTCTACCTGCTCTACCTGCTCTATCAACACAACCTACAAGGACCCCCCGTGTTGTTCCATACTAATGGAAACGCGGAAAAAAGATGGCAAAAATTTTTTTGCTAACAAATTTTGTTAGGCGCGAAAAAAAAGATGGCAAAGATTTTACAAGYTGTCAAAAAAAGATGACAAAAATTTACCAAGTTTTTTTGGGGTTTTTTTGGGGTTTTTTTTAGGCTTATATAGRTTGTTTAGGGGCGTAGGAATAGGATGGGCTGTGTTTGGGAGCAAACGGAGCACTGGTTGCCGAGATATGCGCGGTTAAAGGTGGGTGAGTAGAAAAGGCGGAAAAACAGTAGGTAGATRCCCACTTTTTGCACTTTTTAAAGCACCACTAGATAGCTCTCACTCTGTAGATTCTACCTATCAAGGTTAGAAGTCGATRCCTYTTTTGGTTGTTGAGCTAGAGCCCGTTTTAGTCAGTTTTGGCCGATTTTACGACATTTTTTTGTCATCTTTTTTTTAACTATGCGACTTTTTTTTGGTGGTGCGACATATTTTTGCCATCTTTCTTGGGGGTGCGACTTTTTTTTGCCATCTTTTTTTGGTGGTGCGACATTTTTTGTCATCTTTAATTTTGTATGGGAAAATTTTGYCATCTTTTTTGAGGCGACGACATTTTTTGCCATTTTCGGGAATAAGTTATTTCCGAGGAGAGGAAAATTTTGGGCTCGAGTTTGCAAAAATTCTGAGCTAAAAGTTGGTTCTAGTTGGGGTGAAAATGGGGAAATTCAAACAAAGAATTGATGCACAGCAAATAATAGAGTTTTAGACTTGTAATTGTGTATAGTAAGAGAATTAACTTCAAAGAAGAAGCAGGAGAATAGAATTTACTGAAAGGAGTAAGGGAAGTCTATTTTTTGAGTTTAAGATGGCAAAAGTTAAATTTAGAAACAGCTAAACAAGTCAGAASAACTATTAAMGTTGCGACTCTATTGTGAAGTTTAGTGGGTARGTTATTTGACTGTTTTGGAGGCAGTTGATTGTGTAGTTGTGAAAATCGGGGTGCCGGTGGGAGACCCGTGGGTGATCGGTGAGCSRGGGACACGTCAACAAAAAAAGATGGCAGAAAAAAARMTGGCAGAAAAAAACAAACTATTTTACACCAGTTTTTTTCTTCAACAACCAGGCAATCAACAATCAATCAACAATCAGTCAGATATTCAGACAATCAGGTAAAATGGATTATGCAGATGTGAATGATACTTGAATTGGAAGTTAGACACCCGGGAGATAAAGAGTTTATGGAAAAGTCAAATTGGCTGGAAAATTAAAAAAAGATGTCAAATCAGTGGGTGGTTGAGAGATGGGGCTAAATCTAATGCTAGACCAAGACGTGAGAGAACTGCCATGTCGTTGGAAGGAATTTTAGCAAGTTGTWTGAAAGCAGAGAAAAYTGCCAGCGAAAGTCAAAGAAAATATTCTTGGGAGAGAGGGCCAGACAGAGAAAAGGGTAATGAAGATGGAGTGTGAAGTCTGAGTAATTGGAAATGTGCTTTGAGAGAAGTCGACAGTGGGGACATGGGAATCAGGTGTTGGAAATTCACGGATGGCGAAACTGTTGCYGGCCAAGCTAGTCAGGGATTTGTGGAAAATGGAGTTTAAAGTCTAAGGACATGGAAACTACTCTGAGAGACACGGAAGTCGACGTGGCAATGGAAGTRGCAAGGGAATTGGGAAGTACTGAGAGAATGRACAGCCAAGTTATTGGAAGTGGGAGTTGGATTTGGGAAAGAAAATCAGAGAATGAAAAATCATGGAAATTATTTTGAAAAAACCCTGGCCAAGTTGATTAGGGTGACAGYAGCAATGGAGATCAAGTTCAAACTCAAGGGAAAGTTACTGCAATGGCAGGAATAACARGGAAATCAGTATTAAAAAGTTGTTTGGGTACAGTCAAAGACAATTGGAAAACTTGACTTGTGTGGCATGTCAAGAAATATGGAGATCAAATGCTGCGTCTATTCATGATTGGAACTACCTAGCAAGTGATAGCAGGACATAGATCTATATACCTTTTAATGGAACGCCAATTTTTTTTTTCAGGGGTATTGCAGCATGACGCGTAAGTTTAAATTTTTTTTTTTGAACCCTTTTTTTTTGTCAACAACAAACCACTAATCAACTATGAGCGACCACGAAAGTGACAACTACGATAGCGAGCCAGATATTTTTGAAATTATTGTCAGCGACTCTGAGGACGATCTGGATATGGAGGATCTTTTCAGTGCACCAGCAACAGGGACTCAGAACACCACTATGGATGAGGAGTGCCAAGTCGAGGAAGGGGTTTCGAGAAGACGAACTGTTGAAGGACACCATGTTAGTGAAGACAATGAGGACTACTTGCAGAGAACCTATGGTGTCAAGAGCACGCAGTACTGTTTTCGGCTTGGGAAGAAGCACATTTACTGTCGAAACTTTATTATTGAAGAGCGGTCAAGTGGCAATGTTGTCATCAACCCGACCGCGAGGTTTTACAAC